>NW_027262310.1:0-34070 GCF_902827115.2 Pseudochaenichthys georgianus | reverse complement strand
GGGGTCTGAGGGGCAGGGGTCCAAGAGACTATCTTAATCAATACATCAAAGAACTATACAACAAAGGTACTGCCTGGGGCATTTCATTCATATCTGATTGAAGGATAATTACTCCACTCTCATGGGGCAGGGGTCAAATACCTTAACTCAAAGAGACTATCTTAATCAACACATCAAATAACTATACAACAAAGGGACTACCTGGGGCATTTCATTCATATCTGATTATAAGGCTAATTACTCCACTCTCAGGGTCATGGGTCAAATACCTTAACTCAAAGAGACTATCTTAATCAATACATCAAAGAACTACGCCGGGGGCCTTTCACGCCAATCTGATAACACACACACATCAAAGAATGGGAGGCGGGACATGGGAGGCGGGACTTAGCTCATTGGCCAATGGGAGACGGACTTAGCTCATTTGCATAATTGGGGGCGTGTCCACCGGTCACTTTTTCATGCATACTAATTTGACGAAAGGGGTATCATTACTACTACTTGGGTAGTTGAGGTCGGTCTGAAGGGGAGGGGCTTAGCTTGACCCTGGTGGTGGTGAATGGATAGTTGGGTTCGGTCTGAAGGGGAGGGGCTTAGCTTGACCCTGGTGGTGGTGAATGGATAGTTGGGGTCAGTCTGAAGGGGAGGGGCTTAGCTTGACCCTGGTGGTGGTGAATGGGTAGTTGGGGTCAGTCTGAAGGGGAGGGGCTTAGCTTGACCCTGGATTCAGAGGGACAGGAGGTGAAAAGGGGTGGAGGAGGGTTGTGTCGAGTCACCTGAAATGACAGCTGTCAGAGGGGAGAGCAGATTCAAAAGGGTTAGCGGAGCGCTGTGATAGGCTTGTGAGAATAGAGCGAAGTGATTGGTTAAGCTGGGGAGTGACGCCCCCGATCACTTATTGAGAGGAGAGGGAGTAGTAACATGGACATAGGAAATGAATGAGTAAAGAAGGTCTTCCTGGTTGAACTTGCGCTGAGTTTCATGTTTCTAAGTCATTAAGTATTTCATGATTTCATAACATCCTCTGTAGTCCTGTCTGCATGCTTTTGTGGCTGTTATCTGAAACTACTGTAATCTGTTCGGTAGTTTGAACTGCAGTCATAAACTTAATGTTATTTATACTTTAGAAGCAGTTTCAACCTGGCCCTGGCTTGATTATCTGGGCAGACTTCATATCTGTCAAAGTGAGATTCCTCTGTGATGCTCAGGAGCGTTGGTTCAGACTTTATTCTGACTTCACTGTCCATCTACATCTCTTTGGAACAATCAAGATAAAAAAACAACAGATGATAATCAGAATATTAAATGTCTTAATGTTCATAAAATGTGATCATGTTTTAATTACAGAGTTGTACACTTTATACTCAAAGTCTCAGTGTAACAAAACAAATAGATTGTTTATTGTTATTGTTTATATTTTGAATCTGGAAAATCATTTTTTAAATATATGAGGCATGAAAGATTAATGTTTTTCATGTTGTTTATCCAAAATCTTTAAATAAATAAATAGATTTTCTGTTTTTCTTTCTTTTAATGGATTGTCGTGGAAATGTTTGATTAGGTTTTTTTGTGTGAATTATTTGCTTTTTAAGAAATTGATAAATGTTGTATGTTTTGCTGAAACTGCATGAAATCAACACAACTAACAAATAAAAGCTGTCAATTCTCCTTTCATTAACATCTTGTTTCTAGTCAAACATCATTGTTATAGCAGGATAAGATCATATAACAATGTAAGATAGTTGTAGGACTTTTGATGAATTATTGTTGTTTTACTCCCAGGAGTCATTGAAATGTAGTTTTTCCGTCACGGCATTTCGTGTTCACCAACACGATTTTTAATCTATTGATTCGTGTTCACCATCACGATTTGCCCCTTTTTTTCGTGTTGCACAGCACGATTTTAAAAGCAATGTATTTCTACTGGTAACGTGTTTCGTGGCCTGCAGGCTGCAGCCACGTCTTTTTCTCGTCCGGTCGTGGAAGACCGGAAACTGTGTGGTTCATAAAAAACATGTTCTTACTCAATATCAAGCCACAATATTGCTTTTATTTTAAAATCGTATAATTTCGGACTTTTGTTGCCGTCTGTGAGGAAAATAAATGGGGGCTCAGAGCCTCAGGATACTGTAAATCTGTATTTTTAAATATTTGTTTCCTTCTAATTGTTTATTCTTTTCAAAATAACACACTGTTATTTACTCACCAATAAACACACAATTATCCTTGCTTTTATTTAATTGGTTTAATTCCATAATCTCGGGCTTTTTGGTGTCCGTCAGGAACTGAATTTCAAAATAAATATAACCGGAAACAGACGTAGCATTTCGAGCGATTACCCAAGATCCTCAGCTATGGTTTTAAGCTCGCTGATTGGATGTGTTAGCCGCAATGCATGCTGGGATTTGGTGTTTATATTATATGAAATCCGGAAAACATTTTAAAAGTATAAAATAATACTTAATTCCGAGTGCTCTTGCTTTTCTCTTTGAAAGTCATCACATAACGGCATTGTAATACACGGTTCGTCTGCATTACATATTACAGATCTGCCGTAGTTCTTATTTAGAGAGCCCTGATGAGAAGACCTTTGGAAAAACTGGAAGAAATGGCGCCGAAACTGAATACTTGACGTGGATCATAAATATATCAACAATTAAACAACATCTTCAATTTCTCTTCACACAATACATCTCCTTGCAGTATCAACACTAATTCGGCTGACTTTTACATTTGATCTAATTCATAGATAGGTTATATTTACACTATAACGGTGCACAGCTGATAGAAAAGGACTGTAGTTTTTAAAGATATTACTGATTTTCTTGAATGTAAGAATGTAAATACTGAGTCTGAAATAGTATAGCAATATGCTGTAAAATGATGTGAAAGCATGCATAAAACTATACATCTTCAGATGTTGTACATACACACTAATAATACAAAGTTATTATGGCTGTGTGTACCTTGTGTGCACCTCCTAGTGGTTTAAAGCACGTTATTGAATTATTGTTTTTATGTGTTATATTTGATTACAAAAATATTAAGAGTACATACTTTCATAGGGGGAAAGTATAAATATAGAATATAAAAAATCAAGAAGATACTGTAAGTGATCTCTACAATAAAACAGTTTAGTGCAGGATGTACACAAATATTAATAGGAGGAGGTGCAAAACAGAAAAAACGGATTAACCTTTATTTAAACATTAAATATTAAGCCTGACAAAGTAATTAACGTCTAATATATTGCTTTCCTGCAATGTTAACTATGTTGAAGCACTATTTTAACTGATATTATACATATGGATTATACTCTTATGTATATAGATTAGGGGTGTAACGGTATCCGTATTCGTCCCGTACCGTCACGGTTCGGACGTCACGGTTCGGCACATGCAGTCACACGGCGAATACGCCGTTTTTTTTTTACGAGTGGGAAAAAAGTCTGTCATTCAGTGCAGTATCCACTACACTATATATAATCCAGGGGGCGGTATTGCGCCTAAAAGCTGTTTGCCAGCCGCCCTTAAACAACAAATGAAGAACAAGAACAAAACACAACAAAACGAACAAAATACAAGAAGAAGAAAAGTTAGTATGGCGATTTCAGATAACACACAGGAGCTAGAACCCACCGGCTTCTTTTAAATCAGCTGTGTGGGAACATTTCGGGTTCCCTGTGGACTACAATAACGATGAGGTGTGAGTGGTGGATCGGACGAGGACGGTGTGTCGGCGTTGTTCGATAGCGGTGCGGTATGCTAATGGGAAAAAACCGCCAAACATGCTAAATCATATCAGAAGGCATCACCCAGATTTGCCACCCACCGGAGCGGCAAAAGACAACAGCAGTTCAACAGCTGATCCCCGCTGGTTTAAGAAGCCAACAGACATGAGAGCCGAGAGACCAACATCAATAACGGAAGCTTTTCGCATATTTTTTATGATGTAATATTTTCAAGACATTCTTTTTAGTTTTACAGCTTGATGAAACCTTTTAGTTTGACATCAGCCATTATAGATAATATGGCCATCTGAGTGTTTGTGGTAGTGTTTGTGGTTTGTTTTTAACTGTTTAATACAGTTAATTATTCAAAATGTCAGAGTTCCTTATTTTTAAAACTGAAACTTGCACTACTGTTCAAAAATAAATTAGAACAAACCTGGAATATGCATTTGGGACTTTTTTTTTGCTTTTTCTTGTTGTACCGAACCGTACCGAACCGTGACCCCCAAACCGAGGTACGAACCGAACCGTGACTTCTGTGAACCGTTACACCCCTAATATAGATAGAATAAGAAATGTGCAGAATATGACAGTTTAATGGTGGAGGTACACACATATTGATAGATATCTTGTAATGCACTGTTGAGGAACCTGTCACCCAAGTTTTTCATTCATTGCATAACTACACCGTAGTTGTGTATGATATGTCAATAAACCTTTGAAAATCTTGAAAGGGATGTGCAAATAGCCATAATATACAGTCTTTAATGAACTATTAGTAGAGAATAACGAGTAATGAATATACTTTATTTCTTGTTTCCATTCATGTCAATTGCAGATACATGTTTAGTCTTCTCAAGCACCAACTATCAAATATCTCTCCTGATTGTTGGCACTTGACAATGACCTTACCTGCATTTTACTCAGGTGTAACTAAAGTCTGATTTAAGGGTTGTTTATATTTCACTAATTAATCAGAATCTGCAAAGTAACTCAAATAAATGCAGTGGAGTAAAAATACCAGGTTAACTCTGAATTGTAGTGGAGTAGAATTACAAAGTAGCAATGAGCTGTCATGTGGGTATACGGCATTAATATAATGCTGCGCATTATGGACACAAGTGATTTTCACCATTTATTAATTATATGTTTTACATTTGATAACACCAATGTGTTTAATAATGGCAACTTCTAATTGTGGGAAAAACGAAAACGTTCAGTAGAGACGTCCCATAGAACATTTTGCGAAACACAATAGCCAGCATGTGTAGTTCTGGAGGGGTGTTCACTTCCAGTTTTGGATAGTCTGGCGTGGTTTCGTTCCATTTCACACAGCTGTTTGACGCTATGCGTAACCTTACTGGAACTGTAGTCCTAAACGAGATAGCTGGGGATTATGGGTAGTGTAGTGTCTTCGGCCATCCTAAACTCAGAAATGTGACAATCGCAATGATGCTCGAAATGTCCCTTATAGGCCTACGTCTGTTTCCGGTTATTTTTATTTTGAAATTCAGTTCCTGACGGACACCAAAAAAGCCCGAGATTATGGAATTAAACCAATAAATAAAAGCAAGGATAATTGTGTGTTATTGGTGAGTAAATAACAGTGTGTTATTTTGAAAAGAATAACATATTAGAAGGAAACAAATATTTAAAAATACAGATTTCAGTATCCTGAGGCTCTGAGCCCCATTTATTTTCCTCACAGACGGCAACAAAAGTCCGAAATTATACGATTTAAAATAAAAGCAATAATTGTGGCTTGATATTGAGTAAGAACATGTTTTTATGAACCACACAGTTTCCGGTCTTCCACGACCGGAGGAAAAAGACGTGCTGCAGCCTGCAGGCACGAAACACGTTACCAGTAGAAATACATTGCTTTTAAAATCGTGCTGTGCAACACGAAAAAAAGGGGCAAATCGTGATGGTGAACATGAATCAATAGATTAAAAATCGTGTTGGTGAACACGAAATGCCGTGAGACTGGGTTGCAACCGTATATATGAACAATAACGTTGGTGTCAATTGAATATGTCAACCTAAAGGTAATTATAGCTGTATAATTAAGTGTAGCAACCACAGCTTCTGTTTGAGCTGCCTGCAGACATTCTGGGAACAAAGTAAGAACACAAACTGTCCACTTCAAACTTTTATATATATATTTTTCAACGTATTACATCTTATGTGTTTTCTTGAAACAGATACCTGGACAAAGTCACTGTCCTGAACTGAATACCAAAGGACATTTCCCTCTGAAAGACATCTGACTCCATCTTGCTGGTGAATAAATGACATAGCAGCATTTCCTGATGTTGATAATTCACCCTGTGACGGAGGTCAGAGAAAACGAAAGTGGATTTTGAATTGTTGAACAGCTGAGACGCCATTACAGGGTGCGAGATTTCTGCTCGGAGACACACGTTTGGAGTATATTTGGGGAGAAGTGGAGAGACTGTCAGTTGGTGAGTCCTGCTCTAGAAGTAACTTTAATACCAAATGGCTGAGAAAATCGCTCTTGTTGAAAGTTTCCTGAGCTGCCATGTGTGTTCAGAGACTTTCAGAGATCCCGTGTCTCTGGGCTGTAACCACAGCTTCTGTTCGAGCTGCCTGCAGACATTCTGGGAAACTAAGTAAGAATACAAACTGTCCCATTTGTAAACGAAAGTCCTCCAAAGATCCCGTGGGGAACTTTGCACTGAAGGAGCTGTCTGACTCCTTTGCTGAGAGACAGAAAGCGGGATCATCTGAGACAGAGAAAGGAGAGAAGAAGAAGGTGGAGGGTGGTGTGTAGTAAACATCCAGAAGAGCCTAGATTGTTCTGTATGGATGAAGAGAGAGCTGTGTGTCCTGTCTGCGAGTTTTCTCTCCACCAGGGTCACGAGGTGGTTCCTGTAGAGCAAGCAGTCAGTGAGCTGAAGGACCTGCTGAAATCTGACTTAGAGTCTCTGCAGGACAAGAGGGACAAATACAAAGGAGTGGAGACAACATACAAGGAAGTGATTCAAGTGTCAGAGAAGCAGCTGCTGTCCACAGAGAGGCAGATCAGAGCAGAGTTCATCAAGCTCCACCAGTTCCTGAAAGAGGAAGAGGAGTCCAGACTGGCAGCTCTGAGGGAGGAAGAGGAGCAGAAAGGGAAGGACGATCAGCAGAGAGATGAAGAGCATTCAGGAGCACATCTCCTCTCTGTCACACAGTATCTCTGCTGTTGAAGAAGAGCTGCAGAAAACACAACGGGCCCTTCCTCAAGCAGTTATAAAGCCACTCGGAGCAGAGCCAGAGTCCAGAGCTCGCTGGCAGACCCACAGCTGCTCCCAGGAGCGCTGACAGATGTGGCCAAACACCTGGGCAACCTGTCCTTCAGAGTCTGGGAGAAGATGAAGGACCAGGTCCACTTCAGTCCTGTCCTTCTGGACCCAAACACTGCATACAGCTGGCTCTATCTGTCTGATGATCTGACCAGTGTGAGATGTGGAGACACAGATCAGCAGCTTCCTGATAATCCAGAGAGATGCACTAAGTATCCTAATGTTCTGGGCTCTGAGGGCTTCAGCTCAGGGAGACACAGCTGGGAGGTGGAGGTGGGAGATCATCCTGACTGGAATATAGGTTACACTAAAGAGTCAGTTGACAGGAAGGGAGAGATACCAAGTGCCTCTCCAGAATATGGAATCTGGTGTTTATGGCATGGCAGTGGAAGATACTCTAATGGTGATGGTGAGACTGTCACAGTGAAGAAGAATCCCCAGAGGATCAGAGTCCAGCTGGACTATGACAGGGGGGAGGTGTCCTTCTACGACCCTGAAGACATGACTCCCATCTGCACTCACAGAGACACTTTCACTGAGAAACTCTTCCCATGTTTCAGTATTGGAGAAGCTGCTGATGCTAAAACTGCTGATATCAAAATCTGTCAAAGTGAGATTCCTCTGTGATGCTCAGGAGCGTTGGTTCAGACTTTATTCTGACTTCACTCTCCGTCTACATCTCTTTGGAACATTCAAGAAAAGAATAAACAGATGATAATCAGAATTTAATTGTAGTCCATTAAATGTCTTAATGTTCAGTTGTACACGTTATACTCAAAGTCTCAGTGTAACAAGACAAATAGATTGTTTATTTTAATATTTTGTTTTACTTTTTTATATGTGTTTATAATCTTCATTTAACTCACTGACATTTAAAACAATCTGAAAATCATTTTTAAATATATTGAAGCATGAAAGATGAATGTTTTCATTTGTTATCAACAATCTTTAAATAAATGAATTGATTTTCTGTTTGTTTTTTAAATGGATGTCCTGGAAATGTTTGGTTATGTCTTTTTGTGAATTCTTTGCTTTTAAGAAATTGATAAATGTATGTTTTGCTGAAACTGCATGAAATCAACACGACTAACAAATCAAAGCTGTCAATTCTCCTTTCATTAACATCTTGTTTCTAGTCAAACATCATTTTAATAGCAGGATAAGATCATATAACAATGTAAGATAGTTGTAGGACTTTTGAGGAATTATTTGTAGATATGTTGTTTTACTCCCAGGAGTCTTTGAAATTGAGTTTTTCCGTACTGTATATATGAACAATAACATTTGTGTCAATTGAAAATGTAAAAAAAAAATATCAACCTAAAGGTAATTAAAGCTGTACAATAAGTGTATTTGTAAAGCTGCTTCAGATATCTTGTGATTAAATAACCAGCTGTTTAATTCAGAAATGTGTCTATAAGCTTGATTTCTGTTTCTTTGGTACTTCTGTCAAATAGCCATGTGACAAATTACAGAGACTATAAATGATGAAAGACAATTGTTCAACAACCCTTTACAATAAAAAATAAATAATCTGAATATCTTAATGATCTAATCTCTTCTTATTTGTTGCATTGCATCCCTTCAAACATCTGTTTTAACCTTTACATTCATAGATGCCAAACTCATGAAATCTGCTTCCTTGTGTGAAGTCATGTGACGGATGAACCTGCTGTAAACAAAGAAGCTCCCACCCTGATGAAGGACACTCAGCAGAAAACATGTGAGGGGTAAAGCATGGCATACTGGAGCTGCGCAACGTGTTTGATTTGATGGAGTTGTTTTCATTCTCTCTTAGAAACTGTCAGGAGTCACATTCACATTATACAACTCCACTGCAGCATCATAACAAATACAAAGTAGCTTCAACATTAAAAAGAGTGATGCATTACAATCATTTCCTGCAAAATACATCTTTAAGCCTCGTGTTGTGTTCGAAAGCTGTTACCGTCCATGGTGGTCGCGGGTCCATTTTGACCCATGATTTATCTCAGTCCAAAACACACAGACTTTCTTTGAGAAAGGTGGAGTTCCCGTGGGGGGAGGGGGGCAGAGGGAGGGGAGACCAGGTGCATGTTGCGAACAATTATTGTTACAGTTGATGAAGGGGGGAGGGGTGTCTAAAGTCAAAGATGAATCTTGATTCGGCCAAATTTGACCCAGAGTCTCCCAAAACAATTCTGCTGGGTCTCCCCAGACCCCAACACCAAATTATACACTTTTTTATTTTTAGAGACCTTCAGACTTGCCAAAAATTGTCGAAATCAGTTTTGTAGTGTTTCTATATCTGCTGTGGAGGATATCATGAAGCCTTGTTGCGATAAAAAAAACTAGAGCGTGGTTATTATATAATTCTAACTTGAAACGGGTCACGGGAGACCCGAACACAACATAAGGGTTAATCACTTTGATAATTTGTCTTCATTTACTTCAAACCCAAATGATCCAGTTGTTGATCAGCTGTGTTATTTAAGGTGTAATAAAACAGCCTCATTGAAGAGGACATACTGAGGGTTTATACGCAGTTTACTGACTGTCTGAATGATTTTCTCTGTAGGAGAGTCTTCACTCAAGATGTATACTTTCACTATAACATGTATTCATTGTGTAACCTACAGTCTTCAAGGAGAACATGTACAAATGTGCAAAATGTGCTCCACATCATAATATGTGATTGCATGGTCACCTTTCACTTCCCGTAAACACCACAAGATGAAGACAAAGTCAAGATGCGTTTAACAGCTGGATCATTTTGAACACTGACTGAACATGTCATTTATTTCACTTATTCACATGAATATTATTGTTTCATGCACAGGTTGATCAATAGCCATTTTTATTGTAATACATATCCTTCACAGAAACACCATCCTGCTTGACAGACATACAGTATGTCCATGGAACCTAAGAAATTAATCTCTGCCGTGGCTCTCGTTGTGGCTTCATCAGGCACAAAGTGGTCAAATCCTCTCAAACACATTCTTCAGATCGCATTATATCTTAGACACAGGGGCGCCGCCAGGGATTTTGGGCCCCATGAAAAGATATCACATTGGGCCCCACCACCAGACCCCGGCCACGCCAACCAAGCACAATGCTAACCACACCCGTTTGGAGGCAGGACCAAACCATTACATGTAAATAGAGGGGGGTGTTCGATGCTTTGGATAATTAACTTTTGGAAGAAAATAAGTTAAATGAATCATAAGTTTAGTAAATACATCATCAATATGACGTTATATTAATGTTAATTATTGATGATTGAAGAAAGGTTACTTAAACATTTTTTCTTAATGTTCTTACATTTTTTGGGGCCCCTGTCAGTCACAGGCCCTTAGAATCATCCTAACTTTTCACCCCCTTACGGCGCCCCTGCTTAGACACGAGTCTTTCAGCTCTTCACAGTCCAACTGTTGTTTTGAGCTGCTATCATGAAACCTGGTTGAACAACTTATTAAAACAGAATTATGAAAAACAAAATGTCAGACAATCTTTCATTTTTCTGTTATCTCATTCCTTCCTTTGTTAACCGGAGTTAGAGAACAACTCAGCTGCTACAAACCTACTTACAGGGCAACATAAGTATCTGTATGAGTGCAGTTTGTCTTTCCTCATGACAAACACTTTACACCTCAAACATTTACTGTTAAAATACAAATCAGTGTCAGCTCCTGCACGTTCTCTTGAAGCACCGCCTCCAGGAAGTAGTCTCTGTTTAATGAGCCAATTAGGCTTTCCCCTCTCATCCTGAACAGGTCGCCCTCCTGGTCAAACGTCCGAGGAAGGCTGAAGATGGGAACTCCCTCTTGAAGTGTGCTGGTGACCTTCTGATGTGACCACTCAAGCTCTGCTATCTCCTCAGTGTAAAAATAATTGTTCATCTAATTCCTTTATTCATCACTATAAACATACAAGTATATTCAAACATTAGAGTCTATACATGTTCTGATCATAATCTCTTTATGTTAGGACACATTTAAGTACGCCTGGTTTACATATCTCTCCCTGTGTCAGATTGTTCTCTCCAAAACATAGTCACGTGACGTAGACGTGAAGAAGTGTGGGCCCACAGCTGAGAGGAGATACAGAAAGACTGGCCCAGTGTCCTCTGCCATGACGGGGAGATAGAAAGTCTTCAGGTTCAAATCAGAGACAGTGATCATATGGCTGTCTTGCCTCTTTAGATTAAGAAGTGTATTGCTTGCCCTGTCTACATCTGTCTGCGTTTGACACTGTTGACCACAACATATTACTAGACCGACTAGAAAACTGGGTGGGACTTTCGGAAATAGTTCTGAATTGGTTTGAATCCTACTTAAAGGACAGGAAAGACTTTGTTTCTATAGGTAAATACACATCTGAGTTGAAAAATATGACATGTGGGGTACCTCAAGGCTCCATCTTGGGGCCTCTTCTCTTTAACATCTACATGCTACAACTGGCTCAGATAATGAAAAACTACTAAATAAGTTACCATAGCTATGCAGATGACACGCAAATGTACGTAACAATTTCACCAGGAAACTATGCTCCAATTCAAACACTAAGTAAGTGCATTGAACAAATCAATGACTGGATGTGTCAGAACTTTCTCCAATTAAACAAAGATAAAACTGAGGTAATGGTTTTTGGAGCCAAGGCAGAACGTATAAAAGTTAGCGCTGAGCTTCAGTCTGCAATGTTCAAAACAACAGATAAAGCCAGAAATCTAGATATAGTCATGGACTCTGACCTGATTTTCAACAGTCACATTAAAACAGTTACTAAACCAGCCTACTATCACCTAAAGAATATATCTAGGATTAAAAGACTAATGTCACAGCAGGATTTGGAAAAACTTGTCCATGCTTTTATCTTCAGTATGTAACACGGTGGAGGGCGATTGTAGTGATGGGACTCTGCGTTGATGTAGCAGCTGGTTTAGGTCTGGATCTCTGGGATGTTGTGACCTCTGGAGTGGAGCTGCTGGGTGAAGATCTTCATGTTGACCCAGTGGTTTGACCCAGGAGAGCGGAGCAGCCGGTGTCAGCGGTCTCACCTGGATCCTCCTGAAGTGAAGCTGGAACCATAAAGCAAGGAGGAGGTTCAGTGGAGACAGGTTTCATCCGGAGGGTTTCATGTTTCCTGCTGATGTTCTGCTGCTGATGCAAAAGAGTTCACTGTTAAAGTAGTTCAATGTGAGAGGAGGTTAAAGACGGTTGGAGCTGTTGGTCTGTTTAAGCTGCTCTTCACGAATCATCCACCAGAGGGCAGAGTGTGAGAGTGACTGCTAGTTTCCTCTGTCACTTCAAATAACTGCATAAGGTCACATCAGGTGAGGTGAGTTGGCGTCAGGTTGAAAAGTGTCTCCATGTTTGTTCCTAATGTTAAATACATGAGTTATTTAAACATCATGTCATCCAGGAATAAAGCAAGATGATACATCTATGATTTCAAGGATATGTTAGATCATGATGAATGGATACCTTTATAATATAAGGACACATCTGTTTTATTTCTTGATATCTTTAATAATAAGTTGTGTTTATTAATAATGTATTTCTTCAACAATATCAGTACATTTTATTTGAAAGGAACAGGAAGATGTGAGGCAGGATAAAAGTTGAAGGAAACTCACGTGACAGCGGCTGAAAGAAAATGATGTCAAACTGGTTTGACTGAACAGCCTGTTGATATGTTCCACTCTACTTCGACTCAAATACAACAACCATTTCCTTCTTGAATGCATTTGATGAGCTTTTAGATTTTGACGATATAAAACACCAAGAAAGATGAGCTTTAAACAAAAGAGAATGTATTTAACCTCTTGTGTTTGTCTTCAACAGATACCTGGACAAAGTCATCGTCCCGAACTGAAACCAAAGAGCGTTTCCCTCTGAAAGACATCCTGACTCCATCTGCTGGTGAATACATGACATTACTGCATTCCTGCTGTTGATCATTCATCCTGTGACGGAGGTGAGAGAAAACCAGAGACAGGACACCAAAGAAGATTTAGAGATTGTTGAAGACGCCATCAGAGGAGGTGAGATCTCTGCTGGGAAACACACACTTGGAGAGAATAAAGAAGAGAAGTGGAGAGACTGTGAGTTGCTGAGTGCTGAACATATCTTTATGTTTCTTTTAACTACATCAACAGATTTTAATTGAAATAAACAATATGATTTGCGGCAGGATGGAGGTTAATCAATTAAACTAAGATAATGAGAAATCTGTATTTTCTTTAAAGAATTTGAAGCTAAATACATTTAACTTTCTGATCCTGAAAATCCTGTTTTTAAAACCTTTTACTATTTATACATTCTAAATATATGTAAGACATTAACCGAACATGCGTTGTTGTTTAAAAAAACAACTAGATCATTATTTATTTAGCAGGGGTTTGTCTCTAAAAGGAAATCCAAAAAGTGTTGAAATGAACTCATGTGGTGTGATCCTGGATACCACGGAGAGGGTGAAGATATGATCACATGAATAAATGAGAGTGAAAACGTGTCTGGAAGAAAAACACATACACTCGAGTTGATAGACTTTAGACTATCAGGATTATGATTTCTACATTAACTGAGATAAATGTTAAACATACAATGAAGTTTGCTCTCATGCTTTGAAGAAGTATTCACAAAATGAATTGAACATATTTGAGCCACTTTGACTTTTATTGACCGATAAAACACGATAAACAAATGGAAACTGAACAACAGCTCTGGCTCCTAACAATTCACATGGAGAGGGTTCATCTTTAGTTTCCACCTGTCTCATCTAAGGTCCCGCCCTCCCCGGCCTTCGCAGTCTCACTTGGTGTTCACCTCCTCTCATTGGTTATCTCAGTCTTAGCTGATAGCCTTCTCGTTTGCTGATTGGTTGACACGTCACTTTTACAAAGGCAACATACTAGGCTTGTTTGAGACACATTGCGGCTCGCCTCGAAAGTAGACGAGAGTAGCCGGGGGAGGTCTCAAAAAGCTCGCCTGAAGTCGGACAGCTCCGAGTCGGCTTCTTCTTCTTCATCTTCTTATTCGCATTCTTCTTCTTCTTCTTCTCTCGGTTTTTTGGCGGATTGCAAACAACTTTAAGGTGCATACCGCCACCTCCGGAGTCGGCTTGACTCGGTTTGCATTTATAAAGAATGCACACATGTGTTTAATCGTTAATGTCAGATATGTACTAAGTAAATACATTTGTTCCTGCTCAAGATTAGATTAAACTTTATTGTTATTGCACATATTACAGGTACTGAGAGAACGAAATGCAGTTTAGCTTCTCAGGTGCAACAAGCAGTGAAGTGGAAAGTAATGTACACAATCTACAGAATAACATATAGAATGAATTGAATGATGAATAAACAGTGGGGTATGAATACACTAGATATCAGCCTGTGAGCAGTATGAACAGTGTGTATGAATATGCTAAGATATATAAAGTATGAAAACGGTAAGCAGTATAGTATAACATATATAGATATTAATTTCATGATGATAAACATTGTGGAACAATGATGAAAAATGGGAATGGATGTGGCGACGTAAAACTGACACAAAACAACAACAAACTTTTGCCAGCCAATGGGAGAGCTTCATCAGCAGCACGTGGTAAAAACCACCAATGAGTGCTCAGCTCGAGATACCAGCGAGCCGTTTCCCATCAAGCATTTCGCTTCCACAGCTCGTGGAGAGCAACTAGGCTTGTTTGAGACAAGCAAGACCTGCGCAGACCTGCGCAGTTGCGATCAACGTCTTGCTAGTGCGTTGCATGATGGTTAGTCATTTTGTCCGACTTGCTCTGGAGGCTCGCCCACATGAGACTTTGAAATCTCGCGGGACAAAGACGCCCGCAGCCTTGAGAGCGAGGCGAGGCGAGTTGGCGCAGTTGCTCTCCACGAGCTGCGGAAGCGAAATGCTTGATGGGAAACGGCTCGCTGGTATCTCGAGCTGAGCGCTCATTGGTGGTTTTTACCACGCGCTGCTGATGAAGCTCTCCCATTGGCTGGCAAAAGTTTGTTGTTGTTTTGTGTCAGTTTTACGTCGCCACATCCATTCCCATTTTTCATCATTGTTCCACAATGTTTATCATCATGAAATTAATATCTATATATGTTATACTATACTGCTTACCGTTTTCATACTTTATATATCTTAGCATATTAATACACACTGTTCATACTGCTCACAGGCTGATATCTAGTGTATTAATACACACTGTTCATACTGCTCTCAGGCTGATATCTAGTGTATTAATACACACTGTTCATACTGCTCACAGGCTGATATCTAGTGTATTAATACACACTGTTCATACTGCTCACAGGCTGATATCTAGTGTATTCATACACACTGTTCATACTGCTCTCAGGCTGATATCTAGTGTATTAATACACACTGTTCATACTGCTCACAGGCTGATATCTAGTGTATTCATACACACTGTTCATACTGCTCTCAGGCTGATATCTAGTGTATTAATACACACTGTTCATACTGCTCTCAGGCTGATATCTAGTGTATTAATACCCCACTGTTTACTCATCATTCAATTCATTCTATGTTATTCTGTAGATTGTGTACATTACTTTCCACTTCGCTGCTTGTTGCACCTGGTTAGAAGCTAAACTGCATTTCGTTCTCTCAGTACCTGTAATATGTGCAATAACAATAGAGTTTCTCTTTAAGTTAAACCAAATCATTAAAATAAAATCTATTGTAATGTAATGATTTGGTTTAACCTTATTTATTGAATACATCATTTAAAATGGCAAGATTAAATCAAATTACATCCATGTTGTACACATCATAAAGCTTAAAGTGGCAGCTAAAGAGTTAACACAGCAGCAGGTCTGTTCAATGCATGCTCATGAAGCTTCATGTGTGCGGATCTGAAGGGACTGATCATTTGTAGCCTGTCCACCTATCAGTTTTGCAAACATTAAGAGGGAGGAGCATTTCTATTGCATCCACTTCATCTGCAACGAAAAACGCCAACGAAATTTCCGCCATTGCAAACCCAGCCAGTCAAGCCGACTCCGAGTCCGAGCTGTCCGACTTAAGACGAGCTTTTTGACACCTCCCCCGGCTGCGATCGGCTACTCTCGTCTACTTTCGAGGCGAGCCGCAATGTGTCTCAAACAAGCCTACTGTGCCGCCTCGCCTCGCTCTCAAGGCTGCGGGCGTCTTTGTCCCGCGAGATTTCAAAGTCTCATGTGGGCGAGCCTCCAGAGCAAGTCGGACAAAATGACTAACCATCATGCAACGCACGAGCAAGACGTTGATCGCAACTGCGCAGGTCTTGCTTGTCTCAAACAAGCCTACTAACAACGGAACAACCCATCCCATTTCTCTCTGTTTGGTCATTTGAAACTTTCCTATTTAGTTTCCACCTGTCTCCTTTAAGGTCCCGCCCTCCCCGGCCTTCGCAGTCTCACTTGGTGTTCAGCTCCTCCCATTGGTTATCTCAGTCTCCATCTGTCTCCTTTAAGGTCCCGCCCTCCCTAGTGGATAGATCATGTGACTTCATTATGATAACTGTCCTCTAAATCCACACAACTGTAGGCCGTGAAGGAAGGAGAAAGCACAAGGCCCATCTTAATTTACTAATCATATTATTAGAATTATTTCAGTTTAAATTGTTGAAAAAGTTCGACTCTTTATTGTAATTTTAAAAAGGACATATTATTCTCATTTCACGTATTTGGATTGTGTGCTTTTACTGTGACATGTTTAAATGCTCTACTGTTCAATAAGTGCTATATTTGTCTCTCACTGCCATCGATTCTCCTTCCATTGGAATGAAGATATAACAACGTTTTTTTTTTAATTTCTAATCATTTATCAGTTGTAAGAGTTTGGTGGAGCTGATAATTTATTCCGGCAAATTACTCTGACCTACTAATTAACCTAACAGAAGTTATTGAGTGTATGTGAGTTTACTGCTTGGCTCAGATCCACCAACAAGCTCTCACCTCTATTAACTCCTGAAGAACCAGGTTCAATTAACTGCTGTTTCTATTCAGACAACTCTCTTAAATCTGTGCAAGCGATCCCGAAGGATTTTGATATCAGTAAAGGAGATGTGGCCCTACCTAAGTGTGAGTGTGGCAGGGTGCAATCTTACCTTTGAAGCAGGAGAGGAGAGCGCAGACGTCTTTTAAGTTGTCCCAGTCCAAAATGTGGGATCAGTTTATTTGAAGAAAAATAGGTCCAAACTAATACAGGGTTTTTACCTTCTCTCTCTTTCCAACATTATAATCAAACCTATCATGCTGTGATCATGTTCTAATATGAAACTGAATCCACAGTTGTACATTCATTACATGAACTTGTAACTTCAACTGCCCAATTCAGTTGTGATTTTTAAATCTCCCGATAGAATTTAGAGGCATCTCCTCATAAAAGACCGGTGATAATATAAAGCATTCAAACTTTCATTCACCAAATTAATTCACATCGATTCCATACCTATGTTTTCCGACACAGGTGGCGGGAATAACATTCACAAACACATATGATCACACATATAATGTTTGTCAATTTAAAAGATAATTTTGCAAATTAAAAAATAAAAATGTGTCTTAAAACTGAAGTAACACTTTGTTTGTGTGAAACCGCTCAATGAACTACATCTCCCGTCTCGCACCACACACCCAGACGGCCGTCACGTTGAAACATTTCACTTCTTTCTCTCAGAACGAGGCGGGAAGTATTAAAAGAGGTGGAAATCCCTCCAAGTCTGGGCACGTTGAGAGCTGTGCACACACAAGGGGAGTTAGTCGGTTCCTGAGAGCCAGCATGCGGGACCGGGACTCTTTCTAGTTGCATATTTTTCATAGTCTTATATTTCAACTGTGACTTTTTTTACATGGAAATTATTTTTTAAATTGACAAACATCACATGTGTAATTCATGGCACAATTCAAACGGGATGGAAAGATAATCTTTCTCTCTCCATCGACTTCAATGCATCATTTTTCCGAAATAAGGTCCCATGGGGCGGAAGCAGATGGGCGGGACTTCGCCTGGTGCCACGCCATGTACTGTTCCTTACTTGGTATTCTTAAATGTTAAAAATGTATCAAATCCTACAATGTAGATGAAAAGTTGTGCATGCATAAGTGAGTTTTGTAAGTGAATCATCTTTGGGGGAAGGGAGGAACAGGAAGACGTGAGGCAGGATAAAAGTTGAAGGAAACTCACGTGACAGCGGCTGAAAGAAAATGATGTCAAACTGGTTTGACTGAACAGCCTGTTGATATGTTCCACCCTACTTCGACTAAAATACAACAACCATTTCCTTCTTGAATGCATTTGATGAGCTTTTAGATTTTGACGATATAAAACACCAAGAAAGATGAGCTTTAAACAAAAGAGAATGTATTTAACCTCTTGTGTTTGTCTTCAACAGATACCTGGACAAAGTCATCGTCCCGAACTGAAACCAAAGAGCGTTTCCCTCTGAAAGACATCCTGACTCCATCTGCTGGTGAATACATGACATTACTGCATTCCTGCTGTTGATCATTCATCCTGTGACGGAGGTGAGAGAAAACCAGAGACTGCATAAAGGAGGACGCCAAAGAAGATTTAGAGATTGTTGAAGACGCCATCAGAGGAGGTGAGATCTCTGCTGGGAAACACACACTTGGAGAGAATAAAGAAGAGAAGTGGAGAGACTGTCAGTTGGTGAGTCCTGCTCTAGAAATAACTTTAATACCAAATGGCTGAGAAAATCGCTGTTGTTGAAAGTTTCCTGAGCTGCCATGTGTGTTCAGAGACTTTCAGAGATCCCGTGTCTCTGGGCTGTAACCACAGCTTCTGTTCGAGCTGCCTGCAGACATTCTGGGAACAAAGTAAGAACACAAACTGTCCCATTTGTAAAAGAAAGTCCTCCAAAGGTCTTGTGGTGAACTTTGCACTGAAGGAGCTGTCTGACTCCTTTGCTGAGAGACAGGAAGCGGGATCATCTGAGACAGAGAAAGGAGAGAAGAAGAAGGTGGAGGTGGTGTGTAGTAAACATCCAGAAGAGCCTACATTGTTCTGTAAGGATGAAGAGAGAGCTGTGTGTCCTGTCTGCGAGTTTTCTCTCCACCAGGGTCACGAGGTGGTTCCTGTAGAACAAGCAGTCAGTGAGCTGAAGGACCTGCTGAAATCTGACTTAGAGTCTCTGCAGGACAAGAGGGACAAATACAAAGGAGTGGAGACAACATACAAGGAAGTGATTCAAGTGTCCGAGAAGCAGCTGCTGTCCACAGAGAGGCAGATCAGAGCAGAGTTCATCAAGCTCCACCAGTTCCTGAAAGAGGAAGAGGAGTCCAGACTGGCAGCTCTGAGGGAGGAAGAGGAGCAGAAAGGGAAGACGATCAGCAGAGAGATGAAGAGCATTCAGGAGCACATCTCCTCTCTGTCACACAGTATCTCTGCTGTTGAAGAAGAGCTGCAGAAACACAACGGGCCCTTCCTCAGCAGCTATAAAGCCACTCAGAGCAGAGCCAGAGTCCAGAGCTCGCTGGCAGACCCACAGCTGCTCCCAGGAGCGCTGACAGATGTGGCCAAACACCTGGGCAACCTGTCCTTCAGAGTCTGGGAGAAGATGAAGGACCAGGTCCACTTCAGTCCTGTCCTTCTGGACCCAAACACTGCACACAGCCGTCTCTATCTGTCTGATGATCTGACCAGTGTGAGACGTGGAGACAAACATCAGCAGCTTCCTGATAATCCAGAGAGATGCACTAAGTATGCTTCTGTTCTGGGCTCTGAGGGCTTCAGCTCAGGGAGACACAGCTGGGAGGTGGAGGTGGGAGATCATCCTCACTGGTTTATAGGTTTGACTAAAGAGTCAGCTGACAGGAAGGGAGAGAGACGTGCCTCACCAAAATATGGAATCTGGTGTTTATCACATAGCGATGGAGAATACTCTAATGGTGCTGGTGAGACTGTCACAGTGGAGAAGAATCTCCAGAGGATCAGAGTCCAGCTGGACTATGACAGGGGGGAGGTGTCCTTCTACGACCCTGAACACATGACTCCCGTCTGCACTCTCAGAGACACTTTCACTGAGAAACTCTTCCCATGGTTCGGTATTGGAGCAGCTGCTGATGCTAAAACTGCTGATATCAAAGTCTGTCAAAGTGAGATTCCTCTGTGATGCTCAGGAGCGTTGGTTCAGACTTTATTCTGACTTCACTCTCCGTCTACATCTCTTTGGAACAATCAAGAAAAGAATCAACAGATGATAATCAGAATTTAATTGTAGTCCATTAAATGTCTTAATGTTCAGTTGTACACGTTATACTCAAAGTCTCAGTGTAACAAGAAAAATAGATTGTTTATTTTAATATTTTGTTTTACTTTTTTATATGTGTTTATAATCTTCATTTAACTCACTGACATTTAAAACAATCTGAAAATCATTTTTAAATATATTGAAGCATGAAAGATGAATGTTTTCATTTGTTATCAACAATCTTTAAATAAATGAATTGATTTTCTGTTTGTTTTTTAAATGGATGTCCTGGAAATGTTTGGTTATGTTTTTTTGTGAATTCTTAGCTTTTAAGAAATTGATAAATGTATGTTTTGCTGAAACTGCATGAAATCAACACGACTAACAAATCAAAGCTGTCAATTCTCCTTTCATTAACATCTTGTTTCTAGTCAAACATCATTTTAATAGCAGGATAAGATCATATAACAATGTAAGATAGTTGTAGGACTTTTGATGAATTATTTGTAGATATGTTGTTTTACTCCCAGGAGTCATTGAAATTGAGTTTTTCCGTACTGTATATATGAACAATAACATTTGTGTCAATTAGAAATGTAAAAAAAAAATATCAACCTAAAGGTAATTAAAGCTGTACAATAAGTGTATTTGTAAAGTTGCTTCAGATATCTTTTGATGAAATAAGCAGCTGTTTAATTCAGAAATGTGTCTATAAGCTTGATTTCTGTTTCTTTGGTACTTCTGTCAAATAGCCATGTGACAAATTACAGAGACTATAAATGATGAAAGACAATTGTTCAACAAACCTTTACAATAAAAAATAAATAATCTGAATATCTTAATGATCTAATCTCTTATTATTTGTTGCATTGCATCCCTTCAAACATCTGTTTTACCCTTTACATTCATAGATGCCAAACTCATGAAATCTGTTTCCTTGTGTGAAGTCATGTGACGGATGAACCTGCTGTAAACAAAGAAGCTCCCACCCTGATGAAGGACACTCAGCAGAAAACATGTGAGGGGTAAAGCATGGCATACTGGAGCTGCGCAACGTGTTTGATTTGATGGAGTTGTTTTCATTCTCTCTTAGAAACTGTCAGGAGTCACATTCACATTATACAACTCCACTGCAGCATTATAACAAATACAAAGTAGCTTCAAAACTAAAAATAGTAATGCATTACAATCATTTCCTGCAAAATACATCTTTAACCCTCGTGTTGTGTTCGAAAGCTGTTACCGTTCATGGTGGTCGCGGGTCCATTTTGACCCATGATTTATTTCAGTCCAAAACACACACAAAAAATGTCTATCATCCAATATTGTTTTAACTACATAATAACTAACTTATAATGCATTCATAACCGTACAATCCTGATGTAATGTAATGACATGGCCCCAAAACACATTACACCACATATTGCACACGTGCATGTGTGTTCAGGTTCAAGTGTTTGTACATATTCTTTGAGATAGGTGGAGTTCCCGTGGGGGGAGGGGGGCAGAGGGAGGTGAGACCAGGTGCATGTTGCGAACAATTATTGTTACAGTTGATGAAGGGGGGAGGGGTGTCTAAAGTCAAAGATGAATCTTGATTGGGCCAAATTTGACCCAGAGTCTCCCAAAACAATTCTGCTTATTTTCAGTCTGGCTTAAGAACACATCATAGCACAGAGACAGCTCTGGTTAAAGTCACAAATGACATTCTAATAGCCTCAGACAAGGGACTTGTCTCTATTCTTGTTTTGCTCGATCTTAGTGCTGCATTTGATACAATCGACCATGATATCCTATTGCAAAGACTAGAGCACTTAGTTGGCATAAAGGGAACTGCTTTAGGCTTGTTTAGGTCCTATCTATCTGAACGCTCTCAGTTTGTACGTGTTAAAGATGAATCTTCCACGCAAACCAAAGTTAGCCATGGAGTGCCACAGGGCTCAGTGCTCGGACCTATTTTGTTCACATTATATATGCTTCCGTTAGGCAATATTATAAGGAATCATTCTGTAAACTTTCATTGTTATGCGGATGATACTCAACTATATTTATCAATCAAGCCTGATGAAATTAATCATCTAAATAAAATTCAAGACTGCCTTAAGGACTTAAAAACGTGGATGACCTTAAACTTTTTGATGTTAAACACGACCAAAACTGAAGTTATTGTACTTGGCCCGAAGAATCTACGAAACAAATTATCTAAAGATATACTAACTATGGATGGCATTAATTTGGCCTCCAGTGAGACTGTCAGGAATCTTGGTGTTATATTTGATCAGGATTTATCCTTTAACGCCCACATAAAATCAATTTCAAGGACCGCCTACTTCCATCTACGTAACATTGCAAAAATCAGGCATATCTTGCCTCAAAACGATGCAGAGAAACTAGTCCATGCATTTGTTACTTCTAGGCTGGATTATTGTAACTCTTTATGATCAGGGAGTACCAAGAAGTCAGTCAAGTCGCTTCAGCTGATTCAAAATGCTGCAGCTCGTGTACTAACCAGAGTTAGGAAAAGGGACCACATTACTCCTGTTCTGGCTGCCTTACACTGGCTCCCTATAGAACACAGGATAGAATTTAAAATTCTTCTTCTCGCCTACAAAGCCCTTAATGGGCAGGCACCATCTTACCTTAAAGAACTCATTATACCCTACTGTCATACTAGGGCATTGCGTTCCAAGAATGCAGGGTTGTTGGTTGTTCCTAGAGTCTCTAAAAGTACAATGGGAGCCAGAGCCTTTTCTTATCAAGCTCCACATTTGTGGAATCAACTTCCAGTTTGTGTTCGGGCGGGAGACACCCTATCCGTTTTTAAGAGTGCGCTTAAGACCTTCCTTTTTGATAAAGCTTATAGTTAGGGCTGATTAGATTCAGCCCCTAGTTTTGCTGATATAGGCTTAGTTTGTCGGGGGACATCTTACTTCTTCCTTCTCTCTGTCTATACCTGTGTACTCTCATGTTCCGATTAACCCAGCTTCCCCAAATGTCTTTCTTTTGGTGTCCATATACGCCGGGATCCGGAGTCATGGATGATCCTGCGGTCCTGTGTCCTGGATCGCGAGCCCTGGATCGCGAGTCGTGGCTGTGGTCCTGGATCATCGGTCCTGGATGGATATCCTCGTGGATTCATCTTCCTATTATATACACATGCATTTCCAAACATTTGGACTACCTATGTTGCAAATGAATTATCTTTTCAATTTACACACGGCATCTATTGCACGTCTGTCCGTCCTGGGAGAGGGATCCCTCCTCTGTTGCTCTCCCTGAGGTTTCTCCCATTTTTCCCTTTAAACTGTGGGTTTTCTTCGGAAGTTTTTCCTTGTACGATGTGAGGGTCTAAGGACAGAGGGTGTCGTATTGTCATACTGATATTCTGTAATCTGTACACACTGTGAAGACCACTGAGACAAATGTAACATTTGTGATATTGGGCTATATAAATAAACATTGATTGATTGATTGATTGCTGGGTCTCCCCAGACCCCAACACCAAATTAATCACTTTGATAATTTGTCTTCATTTACTTCAAACCCAAATGATCCAGTTGTTGATCAGCTGTGTTATTTAAGGTGTAATAAAACAGCCTCATTGAAGAGGACATACTGAGGGTTTATACGCAGTTTACTGACTGTCTGAATGATTTGCTCTGTAGGAGAGTCTTCACTCAAGATGTACTACTTTCACTATAACATGTATTCATTATGTAACCTACAGTCTTCAAGGAGAACATATACAAATGTGCAAAATGTGCTCCACATCATAATATGTGATTGCATGGTCACGTCTCACTTCCCGTAAACACCACAAGATGAAGACAAATATGTGTTTAACTGCTGGATCATTTTGAACACTGACTGAACATGTCATGAATATTATTGTTTCATGCACAGGTTGATCAATAGCTATCTTTATTTTAATACATATCCTTCACAGAAACACCATCCTGTTTGACAGAAGTAGTGATACAAATGCCACTTCAATCTCATTAGTATGCAGAAAAAGTGACAGGTCGCCCCGCCCCTTTTCGACCGGAAGTCCCGCCTTATTTGACCGGAAGTCCCGCCTTTTTATTTTTATTTTGAAACCGGACGTCCCGCCTCGTTCGACCGGATGTCCCGCCCCCGCTTCCGGCGGATGTCCCGCCCCCGCTTCCGGCGGATGTCCCGCCCCCGCTTCCGGTTTTCAAAAATAAAAATAAAAAATAAATTAAAATTAAAAAAATGAGAAAAATAAAATGCCGTTGTTTTCAATCAATTAATATGCCTAGGATATATGTCCCGCCTCCTTACCACTTCCTGTGTGGTTAATCCTGTATACAGTATCGAATGTAACTTACAAATACTTGCAAATAACATGAAATTAATCAAAAGTAAGGCATCTTAAAAACATATATTTAAACCTCTCTGTTTTTGCAAACAGGACATGACAGGACATGAGGGGAGAGAACATATGGTGGAGGAGGGGGAACACACACACACACACACACACACACACACACACACACACTTTCCCCGCCCCTCACCCTCTCCCTCTGTCTAAATAAAAAGCCATCGTCTTTAGTCACTCTTAAATATTTTTCAAGTCGAGAGAAAATGGCCAAGAGACGTCTTGATATGAATGTAATCAGCGAGACACCGGTGACAACTTACAGCCATCCGTTGGGTGCTCCAAATCAAAGTAAAGCATATAAAAAACAGATATTTTAAAAAGTCAGCCTTTTTGCTAGAGGATAAGGGAGGGGGAAAACCCCAAGTGTCACCTTGTTTTTCTTGTTAATTAGGAAAGTGCTTGCTTAAATGTTTGTATTTTAAGTGCATATTATAGAACAGGTATAGGGCAATATCAAAATTAGCCCAAACTTTTTTTATTCACAATGTTTACTGATAATCATCGAAATATGCAGGGGGTCCAATTCTTAACTTTTCCCTAAAACATTCTAGAATTTCTTTATCTAACACAAAAAAACATAAATTTTAAAAACATTTGACAACAATAGATACGTTGTTCCTGTTTTTATTACGATTATCAGATACAAAATGATAAGTATAAATAAATCTATGCTTTCAAATGCATTATTCAGAGATATTAGGCCTGTCAAATCAAAACTGGAGCATGTGAATAAGAGAGAGCAGAGTCCTAACCAGCTGATCCAAACCAAACTCTGAGCAGCCGGCGGCTGAGACGGAACCAACCAGCATGCGGACCAAACTGCTGCTAAGAACTCATGTTTAAATGAAATAGCAAGCAATGAATTCAAAGTGTGTATTTACTACACTAAGAGGAAAAGGAGATTTATCTGAGTTCTGTTGTGAGAGATTCGTGAGTAGAGAAGCGGCATCAGGTTTACAATCCCTCCTGCTAGGACGAAAACACAACTGCAGGTAAATGTGATGATGATGTGTGACAGGTTGAATGCAGCACAATAATCATTTTATTTTCTGAAATCTTTGGTATCGTAATCGTTTAACCAACATTTTAGTTCAAAATAAAATTTGAATAATCACCCTGTCCTCCAACCAAACAAAAGAGAATACAAAGTATAATATGAAGTAGTTGGTAAGGAAGGGGTTTTTCTTTAAGGGTGCAAAACTTTAGAACAGGGTAAAATATTCATTAATTTGTATTGAATTGAGTTTTCTTTTTCTGATTTTCAACATACTATATGACTTTTACATATTTCTGACGTACTATACTTTTTTGACTTTTTTCTGTAGAATCTTGACAAAACTATTACTTGTTCTTAAATGATGACCTATTGCTGGAGATGAGATGAAAAAGCTACAACGCTTAAAGAACTTTTTTCTAAAAACTCTCAATTCTACACTGACTCCCCCCACTCAACGCAATAAGTCCCACCCCACTCAGCAAATCATCTAAAACGAAGGACCCCATCAAGACGACCGTTGAAAACTAGCCATGGATCTGAGAAAAACCAAGTCTGATGTAGCCTACCCTTATTATCACCAGGATAATGGATATGGGCTTAATGACTGGATGGTACAAAGTAGGGGAGAGGATGTTCCCGAAGAAGAGCTCTCCTCTATATGTAATAGTATTGTAAACGAAACAACAAGTGGTCCCGGAATCTTCATTTTTCAGAAACATTCTGTAACATTACCGAAGAAATTACACTTACTCTTTTTCTTGTGTTACCAAGATACTTTTAGATACAGTTTGGTGTCTGAAAACTGAAACTGGGTGAATATAAAGTACTTTATAAGGAATTCGGATTATTTTAAAGGCAGATTTTGGCTTTTTTCTCTTGCCAAGATACTTTTAGACACACTTTGAGGGATGCAAAACCTTAAAACTAGAAAATGAAGTACAGTCTGATTAGATTTTTTCTTAAAGACTGTTTCTCTAAAAGGTAAGTTTGTGATTTTAACAATGTTCCCTGACACTTGGCAGATTTGTGTGTAATTCTCTCACAAAGGAACTGTAAGATACACTTTTTATGTATGCAAAACCTTAAACTTTTTTTTTTTTTTTGAAAATAAAATACTTTGTCTGAATACATTTTCTTTAAAGGCACTTTTTTTATTTTAACGCTATTTCAGTGGAAAAATACAGTTTTGTTGACATCAAGGCTTTTTTCTCTTTTCTTGTGTTACTAAGATACTTTTAGACACACTTTGATGTATGCAACACTTGTTCAGTTAAACAATGGGTTTTTTTTTCTGATAAACTTACATATTTTAGTTATTTTATGTTACCAAGATACTTTGAGATACACCCTGATGTACGCAACACTTAACAAAAGGGTATAATATGAAGTACTTGGTAAGGAAGGGGTTTTTCTTTAAGGGTGTAAAACTTTAGAACAGGGTAAAATATTCATTAAATTGTATTGAATTGAGTTTTCTTTTTTGATTTTCAACATACTATTTGTACACAATGACTTTTCCATATTTCTGATAAACTATACTTTTTCCGTAAAATCATGACAAACTATTACGTATTCTTAAATTTCATCTATTGCTGGAGATGAGATGAAAAAGCTACAACGCTTAAAGAACTTTTTTTCTAAAAACTCTCTATTCTATAATTGACTCCCCCATTCAACGCAATGAGCCCCACCCTCCACTCAGCAAATCTTCTAAAACGAAGGACCTCACTAAGACGATCGTTGTAAACTAGCCATGGAGCAGAGAAAAGCCAAGACTCCCCCCGCGAGTTGCAGTCAGGAACAGAGTCCACCAGCGACACCACCATGTGGGAAACCCGAATCTTGCAGTACTACTGCTGCTGATGCTACTCCTCGGGTCAAGAAGTCTCGGTTTAGGGACACAGTGAAATCGGAATTGTTTTATATTCTGGAGATGGTGATGTATCGGTACAGAAAAGAAATCTGCAAAGAATGCCGACGCAGTAACCCCGACCAGAGGCAACACGATTGTCGGAATGACATGCCCGATTTCTTCTTCAGAAACAATTACAAAGCGTTAATGAAAAGACTTTGGCTCGCCGACTTCGTTGCAGTGATTGACCAGAGTCTTATTGAAAAAGGCATTTGCGAGGATAAACTGAGGATAGGACGCGCTTCGGAAGCCTTTCTGCACAAGCTTGTAAAATGCAGATGCCTCAAGGAGAGACTTGAAATATCCATACAGAGTTGGATGGAGAAGAAGAAGAAGACTAACAAACAGCAGTCGGATGGAGAAGAAGCCAGGGACTTGTTCAATGCAGTGACTTTTTTCTTTAAGTAAAATAAAAATGGGAAACTACTATGCAAAACGCTCTGTATATATTGATCATAATGTAGTCCTTACCCGTTTAATAAGTGTGATGATGGGGACGATTGAAAACAGAATGAGTAGTGACCCCCGTGTAAGCAGAATGGCTGAAGTTTGTAAACTAGAAGACATTTTGGATATCGTTCGTTCTGGCAGTACTATTCCGGGTCAATGGGAAATGATTGTAAACGAAACATTTAAAGTGGTCCTGGAATCTTCATTTTCCGAAACATTCTGTAACATTATCTCAGAAATGAAACAAACATCAACAGTGTATCATGTGCTCTCATTGTATGCTCTGTTTGTAGATGTAATGCATCTTTGCGTCGAAAACAGCATAGACGTGAATATTTTGACTGAAGTGAAAAAACTCCATCACGATATCTCCAGTAATATGGGGAATTCTAAGCTGGAGACTGTCCTGGGGATGCTACAATCAGTATAACTATTGATTTTGCGTGTGAAAAAAATAAAAAAAGTGGTTTTTTACATCTAAAAACTGTTGTCATCATTTTAGCAAGGGGAGCGTGTCTGATACATGTGTATTACAGTCCTTCTTGTTGTGTTTTTCAGTGTTTTCTGTGTGTCTGTACACACAAAGCACGCGTCATTATCTACTTTTCAGCTTTTATATACAAAGTGTATATTTCAGTAACTTTACCAGAGAATTTAAGCATAAATCTGTCAAATGTTCAAAACAGCCTTGTTTCACTGAAATACCCTCAAAATGACAAACTGCCATTATTACGAAATCTCCTCAAACAGAGTACTTTCTACAGATGAAGCCTTCCCACTCAACGCAATATGTCCCACCCACTCAGCAAATCATATAAAACTAAGGACGACCGTTAAAAACTAGCCATGGATCTGAGAAAAACCAAGTCTGATGTAGCCTGCCCTTATTATCACCAGGATAATGGATATGGGCTTAATGACTGGATGTTACAAAGTAGGGGAGAGGATGTCCCCGAAGAAGAGCTCTCATCTATATCATATCCATGTAAGGTTTTTAGGACAAAAGAGGACCATGATAACATGACATATGAAGAATATCTTTCTTTAAAAGATGGTATTATAGATAACCTTTATAGAAACAGTATATCTCATACCACTCGCCAAGATCGCAAACGACAATTAGCAGAAAAGAATAGAAAAAGTAAAGAAAAACGAAGAAAAAGCAACATGAAAAGGAGAAGAAAAATTAAAAGCAAACGCAGAATGCGAATGAAAAGAAAAGGGACCATAGGACGGAAAACTAAAAAGACAAAAAGAAGGAAGGTGAAAAGAAAAAGAAACAAAGTGAAGAAATTTAAACTAGAGGATGGTGTTGTAGAGCCATTACCGGATCATAATAGTCTTATAGATCATCTCCCGCTAACCGACTGCTGCGAATGTGTTGAACAAATACCAAAAGCAATGTCAAAAAACAGAGCATACAATGAAAGCACATGATACACTATAAATGTTTCGTTTACAATACTATTACTATATATGAAAGCAAAAAATATAAAACACATTTTCATTGTGTAATGGTTGTTTAATTGAAAAAACACAACATTCAACACAATTCATAGAAAACATATTACATTTTACCAATTTAATGTCGTAGTGCATACAAGGTAATAGACTTAACGATTTGCACTGCTGCTTCTCTCCGCGTTTCATTGACAGTGATCGGTTTGTCGTTCAATTCAACGATTATAATCTGCTTTGCTTCTTCTTCGGTTTCTCCATTATTAGCTCTGAATGTAATCCTTTCTGGGGCTTCTTGTGCTTCTTGTGGTCTGTTGAATACCTGGCATAGGATTTGTTTAGCTGTAAGGACAGGTACCATATAATTGTCTTCAAAAGCTTTCTGGGGCTTCTTGTGCTTCTTGTGGTCTGTTGAATACCTGGCGTAGGATTTGTTTAGCTGTAAGGACAGGTACCATATAATTGTCTTCAAAAGCTTTGTCTATGTCGTCACACGTTTTGGCGTATCCTTCGCTGTAATGACAACCGACACTAGAATAGAGATCCTCCAACAGTCTTTTAATACATATTCTGGCACTGTCGCCAATTTGGGCAATTCCACAGTATCGCGCTTTTTCTCTCATTATACTGAAGCAAAGTTCTGCCATTGCTTTTGGTATTTGTTCAACACATTCGCAGCAGTCGGTTAGCGGGAGATGATCTATAAGATTATTATGATCCGGTAATGGCTCTACAACACCATCCTCTAGTTTAAATTTCTTCACTTTGTTTCTTTTTCTTTTCACCTTCCTTCTTTTTGTCTTTTTAGTTTTCCGTCCTATGGTCCCTTTTCTTTTCATTCGCATTCTGCGTTTGCTTTTAATTTTTCTTCTCCTTTTCATGTTGCTTTTTCTTTTTCTTCGTTTTTCTTTACTTTTTCTATTCTTTTCTGCTAATTGTCGTTTGCGATCTTGGCGAGTGGTATGAGATATACTGTTTCTATAAAGGTTATCTATAATACCATCTTTTAAAGAAAGATATTCTTCATATGTCATGTTATCATGGTCCTCTTTTGTCCTAAAAACCTTACATGGATATGATATAGATGAGAGCTCTTCTTCGGGGACATCCTCTCCCCTACTTTGTAACATCCAGTCATTAAGCCCATATCCATTATCCTGGTGATAATAAGGGCAGGCTACATCAGACTTGGTTTTTCTCAGATCCATGGCTAGTTTTTAACGGTCGTCCATAGTTTTATATGATTTGCTGAGTGGGTGGGACATATTGCGTTGAGTGGGAAGGCTTCATCTGTAGAAAGTACTCTGTTTGAGGAGATTTCGTAATAATGGCAGTTTGTCATTTTGAGGGTATTTCAGTGAAACAAGGCTGTTTTGAACATTTGACAGATTTATGCTTAAATTCTCTGGTAAAGTTACTGAAATATACACTTTGTATATAAAAGCTGAAAAGTAGATAATGACGCGTGCTTTGTGTGTACAGACACACAGAAAACACTGAAAAACACAACAAGAAGGACTGTAATACACATGTATCAGACACGCTCCCCTTGCTAAAATGATGACAACAGTTTTTAGATGTAAAAAACCACTTTTTTTATTTTATTCACACGCAAAATCAATAGTTATACTGATTGTAGCATCCCCAGGACAGTCTCCAGCTTAGAATTCCCTATATTACTGGAGATATCGTGATGGAGTTTTTTCACTTCAGTCAAAATATTCACGTCTATGCTGTTTTCGACGCAAAGATGCATTACATCTACAAACAGAGCATACAATGAGAGCACATGATACACTGTTGATGTTTGTTTCATTTCTGAGATAATGTTACAGAATGTTTCGGAAAATGAAGATTCCAGGACCACTTTAAATGTTTCGTTTACAATCATTTCCCATTGACCCGGAATAGTACTGCCAGAACGAACGATATCCAAAATGTCTTCTAGTTTACAAACTTCAGCCATTCTGCTTACACGGGGGTCACTACTCATTCTGTTTTCAATCGTCCCCATCATCACACTTATTAAACGGGTAAGGACTACATTATGATCAATATATACAGAGCGTTTTGCATAGTAGTTTCCCATTTTTATTTTACTTAAAGAAAAAAGTCACTGCATTGAACAAGTCCCTGGCTTCTTCTCCATCCGACTGCTGTTTGTTAGTCTTCTTCTTCTTCTCCATCCAACTCTGTATGGATATTTCAAGTCTCTCCTTGAGGCATCTGCATTTTACAAGCTTGTGCAGAAAGGCTTCCGAAGCGCGTCCTATCCTCAGTTTATCCTCGCAAATGCCTTTTTCAATAAGACTCTGGTCAATCACTGCAACGAAGTCGGCGAGCCAAAGTCTTTTCATTAACGCTTTGTAATGGTTTCTGAAGAAGAAATCGGGCATGTCATTCCGACAATCGTGTTGCCTCTGGTCGGGGTTACTGCGTCGGCATTCTTTGCAGATTTCTTTTCTGTACCGATACATCACCATCTCCAGAATATAAAACAATTCCGATTTCACTGTGTCCCTAAACCGAGACTTCTTGACCCGAGGAGTAGCATCAGCAGCAGTAGTACTGCAAGATTCGGGTTTCCCACATGGTGGTGTCGCTGGTGGACTCTGTTCCTGACTGCAACTCGCGGGGGGAGTCTTGGCTTTTCTCTGCTCCATGGCTAGTTTACAACGATCGTCTTAGTGAGGTCCTTCGTTTTAGAAGATTTGCTGAGTGGAGGGTGGGGCTCATTGCGTTGAATGGGGGAGTCAATTATAGAATAGAGAGTTTTTAGAAAAAAAGTTCTTTAAGCGTTGTAGCTTTTTCATCTCATCTCCAGCAATAGATGAAATTTAAGAATAAGTAATAGTTTGTCATGATTTTACGGAAAAAGTATAGTTTATCAGAAATATGGAAAAGTCATTGTGTACAAATAGTATGTTGAAAATCAAAAAAGAAAACTCAATTCAATACAATTTAATGAATATTTTACCCTGTTCTAAAGTTTTACACCCTTAAAGAAAAACCCCTTCCTTACCAAGTACTTCATATTATACCCTTTTGTTAAGTGTTGCGTACATCAGGGTGTATCTCAAAGTATCTTGGTAACATAAAATAACTAAAATATGTAAGTTTATCAGAAAAAAAAACCCATTGTTTAACTGAACAAGTGTTGCATACATCAAAGTGTGTCTAAAAGTATCTTAGTAACACAAGAAAAGAGAAAAAAAAGCCTTGATGTCAACAAAACTGTATTTTTCCACTGAAATAGCGTTAAATAAAAAAAAGTGCCTTTAAAGAAAATGTATTCAGACAAAGTATTTTATTTTCAAAAAAAAAAAAAAAGTTTAAGGTTTTGCATACATAAAAAGTGTATCTTACAGTTCCTTTGTGAGAGAATTACACACAAATCTGCCAAGTGTCAGGGAAAATTGTTAAAATCACAACTTACCTTTTAGAGAAACAGTCTTTAAGAAAAAATCTAATCAGAGACTGTACTTCATTTTCTAGTTTTAAGGTTTTGCATCCCTCAAAGTGTGTCTAAAAGTATCTTGGCAAGAGAAAAAAGCCAAAATCTGCCTTTAAAAAGAATCCGAATTCCTTATAAAGTACTTTATATTCACCCAGTTTCAGTTTTCAGACACCAAACTGTATCTAAAAGTATCTTGGTAACACAAGAAAAAGAGTAAGTGTAATTTCTTCGGTAATGTTACAGAATGTTTCTGAAAAATGAAGATTCCGGGACCACTTTAAATGTTTCGTTTACAATACTATTACATATAGAGGAGAGCTCTTCTTCGGGAACATCCTCTCCCCTACTTTGTACCATCCAGTCATTAAGCCCATATCCATTATCCTGGTGATAATAAGGGTAGGCTACATCAGACTTGGTTTTTCTCAGATCCATGGCTAGTTTTCAAACGGTCGTCTTGATGGGGTCCTTCGTTTTAGATGATTTGCTGAGTGGGGTGGGACTTATTGCGTTGAGTGGGGGGAGTCAGTGTAGAATTGAGAGTTTTTAGAAAAAAAGTTCTTTAAGCGTTGTAGCTTTTTCATCTCATCTCCAGCAATAGGTCATCATTTAAGAACAAGTAATAGTTTTGTCAAGATTCTACAGAAAAAAGTCAAAAAAAAAGTATAGTACGTCAGAATATGTAAAAGGTCATATAGTATGTTGAAAATCAGAAAAAGAAAACTCAATTCAATACAAATTAATGAATATTTACCCTGTTCTAAAGTTTTTGCACCCTTAAAGAAAAACCCCTTCCTTACCAACTACTTCATATTATACCCTTTGTTAAGTGTTGTGTACATCAGGGTGTATCTCAAAGTATCTTGGTAACATAAAATAACTAAAATATGTAAGTTTATCAGAAAAGAAAAAACCTTATTTTATCTGAACAAGTGTTGCATACACCAAGTGTGTTTAAAGTATCTTAGTAACACAAGAAAAAAGAGAAGAAAGCGTTAATGTTAACAAACACTGGATTGTTCCACTGAAAAATAAATAAATAATTTCAAAAAGTGCTCTTAAAAGAACAAATGTATTCAGATAAAAGTATTTTGTTAGACTATTAAGTTCCACGATGGTTATATTTAACCCCTAACCCATTTGT
>NW_027262309.1:0-34171 GCF_902827115.2 Pseudochaenichthys georgianus | reverse complement strand
ATGATGCTACCTGATGCTACCTGAGGCTACATGATGCTACCTGAGGCTACCTGATGCTAGCTGATGCTACCTGATGCTACCTGAGGCTACCTGAGGCTACCTGAGGCTACCTGAGGCTACATGATGCTACATGATGCTACCTGATGCTAGCTGAGGCTACCTGACGCTACCTGATGCTACCTGATGCTACCTGAGGCTACCTGAGGCTACCTGATGCTACCTGAGGCTACATGATGCTACCTGATGCTACCTGATGCTACATGATGCTACCTGATGCTACCTGAGGCTACATGATGCTACCTGAGGCTACCTGAGGCTACCTGATGCTAGCTGATGCTACCTGATGCTACCTGAGGCTACCTGAGGCTACCTGAGGCTACCTGATGCTACCTGAGGCTACATGATGCTACCTGATGCTAGCTGAGGCTACCTGACGCTACCTGATGCTACCTGATGCTACCTGAGGCTACCTGATGCTACCTGAGGCTACCTGATGCTACATGATGCTACCTGAGGCTATATGATGCTACCTGATGCTATCTGATGCTATCTGAGGCTACCTGATGCTACCTGAGGCTACCTGATGCTACCTGAGGCTACCTGAGGCTACCTGATGCTACCTGAGGCTACATGATGCTACCTGAGGCTACATGATGCTACATGATGCTACCTGAGGCTACCTGAGGCTACCTGATGCTACATGATGCTACCTGAGGCTACATGATGCTACCTGAGGCTACATGATGCTACCTGATGCTACCTGAGGATCCTGCAGAAACCTTTTCCTGGGATTGTTCACATGCGAGCTCATGTTTGTAATAACTCTCACTGTCAGTAAGAGTGGATAAAGTTCCACACTTGAAATGTATAAAAAATAACCATGAGACCAAAATGTAAATTAGAATTAATATGTAACCCCCGATGGTGAGACTCGCGGTGTGGACCTGTGTGTACATTCAGGCAGTGAGTCATTCTTAGAACAGCTCCAAACATCGCTGTCAATTCCCAAATATGCCTAATCACAAGTGTCTTTACTCTTTACTCAATGACAGTTCATTCAAAGCTTAAACGCAGGTTATTTGGCATTAAGCTCCAACCAGAAGCACCAACACACACTGAGACAATGCCAAAGTGCCCTCGAGCAGCAGAGCCTAACGGGAATTCAAATATCCAAATTAAGCGCAATACTTGTGTAAACATTATTCTGTTCTGCTGCAGAACGCCGAGGCTTTCAAACGCTAAGTAACGTCATTAGAACTCCTCGATGCTGAACATATCCGACTGTCATCCGAATCACGTCTTCAACGACGATGGGAATAGTGTTCCAGAAATATTACAAATCATATTCCCTTTGCAATATCAGGTAATTGAAATGAGCTCATTAGCATCACGGGCCCTGGTAGATCACACACACACACACACACACACACACACACACACACACACACACACACACACACACACACACACACACACACACACACACACACACACACACACACACACACACACACACACACACACACACACACACACACACACACACACACACAGCAATGAAAGGTGCTTTAGAAATACAATTGATTATTGTTGTTGTTGTTGTTGTTGTTTACTTCTGCAGCTGTCGGAGCCTCTGCTGGAGCTCCAGGGTGGCGAAGGGCAGCGAGATGTCGGAGGCGAGGCTGGCCGTAGAGTCTTTGTGAGAGAGAGGTTTCTGATTGTTGTTGTTGCTCCTCAGAGGACTCGAGGAGTACGGCTCTCCATCACGATGCTGCAGCGTCAGGGAGGAGATACTGAGGAGAGGAGAGGAGAGGAGGAGGGGGGGGGGGGAGGAGGAAGAGGGGGAAGAAGAGGAGGAGGAGGAGGAGGAGGAGGAGGAGACACATCCTTTACTCAAGGGGAAGTACAGATACTTAAAAATACTCTGGTGAAAGTAGAAGTACAGTGGGGGAAAAAAGTATTTAGTCAGCCACCAACTGTGCAAGTTCTCCCACTTAAGAAGATGAGAGGCCTGTAATGTTCCTCCTGGTACACTTCAACGATGAGAGAGGATGGGGGAAAGAATCCAGGAAATCACATTGTCTGATTTTTAAAGAATTTATTTGCAAATTAAGGTGGAAAATAAGTATTTGGTCAATAACAAAAGTTCATCTCAATCCTTTGTTATGTACCCTTTGTTGTCAATGACAGAGGTGAAGCGTTTCCTGTAATCTCCACGAGGTTTTCACTGTGGCTGGTATGTTGGCCCGTTCCTCCATGCAGATCTCCTCTAGAGCAGTGATGTTTTGGGGCTGTCGCTGGGCAACACAGACTTTCAACTCCCTCCAAAGATATTCTATGGGGTTGAGATCTGGAGACTGGCTAGGCCCCTCCAGGACCTTGAAATGCTTCTTACGAAGCCACTCCTTCGTTGCCCGGGCGGTGTGTTTGGGATCATTGTCATGCTGAAAGACCCAGCCACGTTTCATCTTCAATGCCCTTGCTGATGGAAGGAGGTTGTCACTCAAAATCTCACGATACATGGCCCCATTCATTCTTTCCTTTACACGGATCAGTCGTCCTGGTCCCTTTGCAGAAAGCCCCAAAGCATGATGGTCCCACCCCCATGTTTCACAGTAGGTTCTTTGGATGCAACTCAGCATTCTTTCTCCTCCAAACACGTCTCGTTGAGTTTTTACCAAAAAGTTCTATTTTGGTTTCATCTGACCAGATGACATTCTCCCAATCCTCTTCTGGATCATCTAAATGCTCTCTAGCAGACTTCAGACGGGCCTGGACATGTACTGGCTTCAGCAGGGGGACACGTCTGGCACTGCAGGGTTTGAGTCCCTGGCGGCGTAGTGTGTTACTGATGGTAGCCTTTGTTACTTTGGTCCCAGCTCTCTGCAGGTCATGGACTCGGTCCCCCCGTGTGGTTCTGGATCTTTGCTCACCGGTCTTGTGATCACGTTGACCCCACGGGGTGAGATCTGGCGTGGAGCCCCAGATCGAGGGAGATTATCAGTGGTCTTGTATGTCTTCCATTTTCTAATAATGGCTCCCACAGTTGTTTTCTTCACACCAAGCTGCTTACCTGTTGCAGATGCAGTCTTCCCAGCCTGGTGCAGGTCTACCATTGTGTTTCTGGTGTCCTTTGACGGCTCTTTGGTCTTGGCCATAGTGGAGTTTGGAGTGTGACTGTTTGAGGTTGTGGACAGGTGTCTTTTATGCTGATAACGAGTTCAAACAGGTGCCATTAGTACAGTTAACGAGTGGAGGACAGAGGAGGCTCTTAGAGAAGAAGTTACAGGTCTGTGAGAGCCAGACATCTTGTTTCTTTGGAGGAGACCAAATACTTATTTTACCAATTCATTCATTACAAATCCTACAATGTGATTTCCTGGATTCTTTCCCCCATCCTGTCTCTCAGAGTGAAGTGTACCAGGAGGAACATTACAGGCCTCTCATCTTTTTAAGTGGGAGAACTTGCACCATTGGTGGCTGACTAAATACTTTTTTGCCCCACTGTTTGTGTTCAACATGTGAGAAGTAGAAAGTACAGGTATTTGGGTTCAACATGTAAGAAGTGGAAAGTACAGGTATTTGAGTTCAACATGTGAGAAGTAGAAAGTACAGGTATTTGAGTTCAACATGAGAGAAGTAGAAAGTACAGGTATTTGAGTTCAACATGTAAGAAGTAGAAAGTACAGGTATTTGAGTTCAACATGTGAGAAGTAGAAAGTACAGGTATTTGAGTTCAACATGTAAGAAGTAGAAAGTACAGGTATTTGGGTTCAACATGTGAGAAGTAGAAAGTACAGGTATTTGTGTTCAACATGTGAGAAGTAGAAAGTACAGGTATTTGAGTTCAACATGTGAGAAGTAGAAAGTACAGGTATTTGAGTTCAACATGAGAGAAGTAGAAAGTACAGGTATTTGAGTTCAACATGTAAGAAGTAGAAAGTACAGGTATTTGAGTTCAACATGTGAGAAGTAGAAAGTACAGGTATTTGAGTTCAACATGTAAGAAGTAGAAAGTACAGGTATTTGGGTTCAACATGTGAGAAGTAGAAAGTACAGGTATTTGTGTTCAACATGTAAGAAGTAGAAAGTACAGGTATTTGAGTTCAACATGTGAGAAGTAGAAAGTACAGGTATTTGAGTTCAACATGTAAGAAGTAGAAAGTACAGGTATTTGGGTTCAACATGTGAGAAGTAGAAAGTACAGGTATTTGTGTTCAACATGTGAGAAGTAGAAAGTACAGGTATTTGAGTTCAACATGTGAGAAGTAGAAAGTACAGGTATTTGAGTTCAACATGAGAGAAGTAGAAAGTACAGGTATTTGAGTTCAACATGTAAGAAGTAGAAAGTACAGGTATTTGAGTTCAACATGTGAGAAGTAGAAAGTACAGGTATTTGAGTTCAACATGTAAGAAGTAGAAAGTACAGGTATTTGGGTTCAACATGTGAGAAGTAGAAAGTACAGGTATTTGTGTTCAACATGTAAGAAGTAGAAAGTACAGGTATTTGAGTTCAACATGTAAGAAGTAGAAAGTACAGGTATTTGTGTTCAACATGTAAGAAGTAGAAAGTACAGGTATTTGAGTTCATCATGTGAGAAGTAGAAAGTACAGGTATTTGAGTTCAACATGAGAGAAGTAGAAAGTACAGGTATTTGAGTTCAACATGTAAGAAGTAGAAAGTACAGGTATTTGAGTTCAACATGAGAGAAGTAGAAAGTACAGGTATTTGAGTTCAACATGTAAGAAGTAGAAAGTACAGGTATTTGAGTTCAACATGTAAGAAGTAGAAAGTACAGGTATTTGAGTTCAACATGAGAGAAGTAGAAAGTACAGGTATTTGAGTTCAACATGTAAGAAGTAGAAAGTACAGGTATTTGAGTTCAACATGTAAGAAGTAGAAAGTACAGGTATTTGAGTTCAACATGTAAGAAGTAGAAAGTACAGGTATTTGAGTTCAACATGTAAGAAGTAGAAAGTACAGGTATTTGAGTTCAACATGTAAGAAGTAGAAAGTACAGGTATTTGAGTTCAACATGTAAGAAGTAGAAAGTACAGGTATTTGAGTTCAACATGTAAGAAGTAGAAAGTACAGGTATTTGGGTTCAACATGTGAGAAGTAAAAGTAAAAAGTAATCAGAAAAATAAGTAGTGGAGTAAAGTACTGATACCAGAAACATGTACTTGAGTACAGTAACGCAGTATTTGTACTCCATGACTTCTCACCTCTGTGTAGGAGGGGGAGTTGGGGGAGTGGGGGGAGATAACTGGGAATGTGAGGCGGAGCGTCTTGGAGACGGCGTTGGTTTGGAGGTTTTGGGCTGAGGAACGCTGGACTTCCTGACCTGGACGGAGGACGGCAGGTCGGAGGAAACCTGCTTCTCCAGAGAGAGGATCTGCAAACAGGAGGAGACACAGAGAGCTATTCAAACACAGGGGACACATCATCAACATGTGTCCCCTCTTCTTCATGTCTCTTCTACATCAACATGTGTCCCCTCTTCCCCATGTCTCTTCTACATCAACATGTGTCCCCTCTTCTTCATGTCTCTTCTACATCAACATGTGTCCCCTCTTCCCCATGTCTCTTCTACATCAACATGTGTCCCCTCTTCTTCATGTCTCTTCTACATCAACATGTGTCCCCTCTTCTTCATGTCTCTTCTACATCAACATGTGTCCCCTCTTCCCCATGTCTCTTCTACATCAACATGTGTCCCCTCTTCTTCATGTCTCTTCTACATCAACATGTGTCCCCTCTTCTTCATGTCTCTTCTACATCAACATGTGTCCCCTCTTCCCCATGTCTCTTCTACATCAACATGTGTCCCCTCTTCTTCATGTCTCTTCTACCTCAACATGTGTCCCCTCTTCTTCATGTCTCTTCTACATCAACATGTGTCCCCTCTTCTTCATGTCTCTTCTACATCAACACGTGTCCCCTCTTCTTCATGTCTCTTCTACATCAACATGTGTCCCCTCTTCTTCATGTCTCTTCTACATCAACATGTGTCCCCTCTTCTTCATGTCTCTCTACATCAACATGTGTCCCCTCTTCTCCATGTCTCTTCTACATCAACATGTGTCCCCTCTTCTTCATGTCTCTTCTACCTCAACATGTGTCCCCTCTTCTTCATGTCTCTTCTACATCAACATGTGTCCCCTCTTCTTCATGTCTCTTCTACATCAACATGTTGTCCCCTCTTCTCATGTCCTCTTCCACATCACCATGTGTCCCCCTCTTCTTCATGTCTCTTCTACATCAACATGTGTCCCCTCTTCTTCGTGTCTCTTCTACATCAACATGTGTCCCCTCTTCTTCGTGTCTCTTCTACATCACATGTGTCCCCTCTTCTTCATGTCTCTTCTACATCAACATGTTGTCCCCTCTTCTCCATGTCTCTTCTACATCAACATGTGTCCCCTCTTCTTCATGTCTCTTCTACATCAACATGTGTCCCCTCTTCTTCATGTCTCTTCTACAATCAACATGTGTTCCCCTCTTCCCATGTCTCTTCTACATCAACATGTGTCCCCTCTTCTTCATGTCTCTTCTACATCAACAGTGTCCCCTCTTCTTCATGTCTCTTCTACATCAACATGTGTCCCCTCTTCCCCATGTCTCTTCTACATCAACATGTGTCCCCTCTTCTTCATGTCTCTTCTACCTCAACATGTGTCCCCTCTTCTTCATGTCTCTTCTACATCAACATGTGTCCCCTCTTCTTCATGTCTCTTCTACATCAACACGTGTCCCCCTCTTCTTCATGTCTCTTCTACATCAACATGTGTCCCCTCTTCTTCATGTCTCTTCTACATCAACATGTGTCCCCTCTTCTTCATGTCTCCTCTACATCAACATGTGTCCCCTCTTCTCCATGTCTCTTCTACATCAACATGTGTCCCCTCTTCTTCATGTCTCTTCTACATCAACATGTGTCCCCTCTTCCTCATGTCTCTTCTACATCAACATGTGTCCCCTCTTCTTCATGTCTCTTCTACATCAACATGTGTCCCCTCTTCTTCATGTCTCTTCCACATCACCATGTGTCCCCTCTTCTTCATGTCTCTTCTACATCAACATGTGTCCCCTCTTCTTCGTGTCTCTTCTACATCAACATGTGTCCCCTCTTCTTCGTGTCTCTTCTACATCAACATGTGTCCCCTCTTCTTCATGTCTCTTCTACATCAACATGTGTCCCCTCTTCTTCATGTCTCTTCTACATCAACATGTGTCCCCTCTGTGGAAAGAGACTCTGAAAGTTTCAGGAACAAAGATTTTCTCTCTTTTTGATCCATTTCTATAAAAACCTGTCTGAAAACGAGCTGATCAGATTTTGGCCACTTGATGATGTCATAACGATGTTTTGTCTTGTGTAACCATTAGCCAATCAGCAACAAGGTAACCCCCCCCCCTTATCACGTGCATCTCCTCTAGAGCTCCATTGAGTTCTTTGTAACCACATGTCTCTCAGAGGGGCGTGGGGAGGGGCTCCTTGTTTTCATCTGAAGTCACAGACAGAGAATCAGCACTTTGGAAACAGGGCTGAAACAGAGGGGATTATGGGTAATGCTGCAATGACCTGTTTGGTGTTTCAGCCAATCAGAGACAGGCTCTGGATATATCTGAGACCTGTGATGTATTGATGAAGAGGAGGATGATAGGAGACCTTTAAAGTCTCTTGAGGTTTCGTTAATATTATTATTTGACAATAAAAATGATTTTCGACTCCGATTATTCACGTTTATTTTTAGACTTTTGTGAAGTAAAAAATGATACGTGAATATTGTATGATAATTAAATGTTACATTATATTAAATATATTTGTAATCAATCTTATAAAGTGGTCCTAAACCTGCTGATCCAGCCGAACATGTCGGGGTATCTTGAGGACGTTTGGTCAGCCTCTAAGGAGCCACCCGTCTGTCTTCTGCTTCTCGAGCGCTCAGTACCTGTCAAGCCGTTTGGAAACCCGTATGAACCCTGATGCGCTGGTTGTGATCCAATACAGCAGGAAAGCCATTTGAGTGGAGGTCAATGTTTCGAGCATTCGCTTCAGAGGATGATTTAATACAGGAGGATGTTCAGTGCCAGAAAGGGCAATGCAATCGGGACGTAACTGCAATGATTTAAAGTTGAACAGACGGTCATATTAATCTGACGGCTTCCTATAACGCCAAGAGTGGTAAAGGGATAGTTTAAAATATCATCTAATATATCATTTATATTTAATGTATGCCGCACACACACCAAAGCAAATGTGTTTTATGTGTGAACCTACTTATTAGTTTGGCATAAGGCGACCAGATTTTCAAAAATAAAACCGGGGACATTTTGAGTTTGGCAAAAAATCTCATATCCAATTTTCTTCACGTTAAAGAAAAAAGGGGGAAATTGTGGTTCAATGTAATTCGAACATTTGAACTGTTGGATACAAACAGAACATAACGATAGCTCATTATGAGACTTCAGGTCTTTTATTTTGAAACTCTACATCAGATTGTCCTGATTCTCTCTGAGTGACTCGACGGGGTCTCCTGCTGTCACCCTGGAGTGAAATAAGTCTTTGATTTACTTCGAATGACTCTTTGATGATGGACAGTTTCCATTAAATAATAATCTAAATTTAGCATAGTATAGGATAGCTTAGTTTAGAATAGCGTAGGATAGCTTAGTTTAGCATAGCATAGGATAGCTTAGTTTAGCATAGCGTAGGATAGCTTAGTTTAGCATAGCATAGGATAGCTTAGTTTAGCATAGCGTAGGATAGCTTAGTTTAGCATAGCGTAGGATAGCTTAGTTTAGCATAGCATAGGATAGCTTAGTTTAGCATAGCGTAGGATAGCTTAGTTTAGCATAGTATAGGATAGCTTAGCATAGTATAGGATAGCTTAGTTTAGCATAGCATAGGATAGCTTAGTTTAGCGTAGGATAGCTTAGTTTAGCATAGCGTAGGATAGCTTAGTTTAGCATAGCATAGCGTAGGATAGCTTAGTTTAGCATAGTATAGGATAGCTTAGTTTAGCATAGCGTAGGATAGCTTAGTTTAGCATAGTATAGGATAGCTTACCTTAGCATAGTATAGGATAGCTTAGTTTAGCATAGCATAGGATAGCTTAGTTTAGCATAGTATAGGATAGCTTAGCTTATCATAGTATAGGATAGCTTAGTTTAGCATAGCATAGCTTAGTTTAGCATAGCGTAGGATAGCTTAGTTTAGCATAGCATAGCGTAGGATAGATAGTATATTAGAATAGTATTGTTTTTAATTTAGTGATGATTTAAAAAATAACTAGAAAATTCCTTGGATGTTTAAACTCTTTCTGACTCTGATCTACAGAAGTACAGCATCGTGGCTGAAACCCTTTATTATAGAGATGGAAATAACAGCCGTGCTTCTTTTAACCCTCGTCTGAAATCAAGAATTCCTCATTTCAAGTTTTACGGAGGACTTTAAGAGTTCAATCTTCCTCGTTATCGCTGAGCAGAAACCTTGACATCATGGCGTAGGAACGGAGCATCAGGATGAGATCACAATCTGTTACGAGTTTAATAAATCAGTTCCAGTTTACTGCAGAGCATTGTGATGAATCAGCGGATCATGAACATCTGTCCATGATTCCTCTGACTGAACATCACTAAAGCGAGGCAGCGAGAGCAGGCTGAGGGAGAGTATTACAGTGTTAGCAAAACAACGAGATATACTAATTATTACTCTTTTCATGTGATATTTCTACCCTTCATTAGCTCTGATTTGTTAGCTGTGATTGGTCAACCACTTAGAGATGTCCCGCCCCTCGTACAATGACAGCCAATGGGAGCGTGAGTGTCCTGTAGTGATGTCTTCATGTTCTATAACACAGGGATTTGAGCCTTTGCAGACCGTTTACATGCACACACAAACTCCCACAGGAGAGGGAAACTCCAATTATTTTATATTACTACACCCCAATATTTGTTCAGTTAGTGCTGCAGTGTGTGTGTGTGTGTGTGTGTGTGTGTGTGTGTGTGTGTGTGTGTGTGTGTGTGTGTGTGTGTGTGTGTGTGTGTGTGTGTGTGTGTGTGTGTTTACCCTCAGAGCCATCCTCAGTTTGATGGTGGAGCTGGGTCCGGAGTTTTTGAGAGGAAAACTCTGAGTCAGCGTCATGTTTTCCTCCGTCAGCAGGCTGCTCAGAGGCACCGTCAGATTACCCAGGGTGCACTTGTGCTTGTCATCTTTCACCTGTGCATTAAGAGCAATGGTGTGAGCAGAGATGTGAAAGTACACACATCCTTTCCTCAAGTAGAAGTACAGATACTCGTGTTTAAAAATACTCTGGTGAAAGTAGAAGTACTGACTAAACTTCTTTCCTCAAGTCAAAGTAAAGAGGCTTTGAAGTGTACTTCAGTAGAAAGTACCCATAGCTAGCAGCTGCTTTAAAGAGTACCTGACCTCCCTTTATATTAATAGAACAATAATGTCATTGTTAGCTAATGAATGTTTCCGTGCTGAACAACGGCAACATGACAACGTTTCCATTGGTCCCTCTTCTTTAGAGAAGACCAGGAAGTGATGGATACACGGATCGTGATCCAACCAATAGGCACGCAGTGACTCTAAAGAATAATGACCACGCACCAACACACATTCAGACTAAAGGAACCAGCTGTTTGGAAATGAGAGAAGTAGAAAGTACAGGTATTTGAGTTCAACATGAGAGAAGTAGAAAGTACAGGTATTTGAGTTCAACATGAGAGAAGTAGAAAGTACAGGTATTTGAGTTCAACATGTGAGAAGTAGAAAGTACAGGTATTTGGGTTCAACATGTGAGAAGTAGAAAGTACAGGTATTTGAGTTCAACATGTAAGAAGTAGAAAGTACAGGTATTTGTGTTCAACATGTAAGAAGTAGAAAGTACAGATATTTGGGTTCAAAGTGTAAGAAGTCAAAGTGGTCAGAAAAATAAGAAGTGGAGATGTACTGAACGAAGTATTTGTACTCCAATACTCCCTACCTCTGTGTGTGACGATTATATATATATATATATAACATTTGTTTGTGTACCTCCAGCTCCAGCTCCTGCCTCTTCGGGTTGTGGACGAAAAAGGAGAAGCAATCCTCCCAAAGAGGCTCCTTGGTCTTATAGCGGATCTTTAGAGCAGACAGGAAGTCGTTCGTTAGTTAATCACGAGAGAGAAAAGGCTAATTAACAACAGGATCTATTGATGGCAGCTTTAACGACACACATGGGTATTTTCATTGTTTAAGTGCAGCTGAGTACATTTACTCCATGCTATGTTTAACAATATCAATGAGGGATATTTTGTAAAAACACAGAAGGGTTGTGGTCGCTTTGAGGCCTGATTCATGGTCGAGAAAAATTGCATAAATACACATTGATTAAATAAAAGTAGCTATATTCTGTACGTACCAGATTCTTCCACATAGCAAGCATCGGCATGGACTTCAGTCAAAAAGTCATGACTACAAATTATTATTATCTTATAAATTAGATTAGGGAAAACATATTCAAGTATAAATGCCTAAATAAATATAAGAATGATTTAATAAATACAAAAGTTAATAAATGAATAAAATTGATTAAGAAAAACTAAAAACTAAATACACAAATACATGTAGTGTGTTGCAAAGCATGGAGGGCAACACAATAAAGTATAAATGCATGAAAAAATAAATAAATATTTTCATAAATAAATAATCAATAAAGGAATGAAAGATAAATAAAATAATGAATTAAGTGAGTGCAAACTTTTTTTGAGCATAAATGAATAAATGCATGAAATAAGAAACTAATAAATACAGAATTAACTCGTTCTTGTTTGATGTAAACCGCCACCCACGAGAAATGACTTATTGATGCAGCACAGAATCTCTCAAAGCTGCCAAAACATTTTCTATTATTTATTTTCTGAATCTTTGCAGTGAAACTCAAGCATCAACAATGTACCGGTCAACGTCAACATCAGACTTTTTCCATGAGAAATATTTGGTAAACTCTCAGCGTCAGTGTAGACGCTCTAATGCCAACCCTTTATGCTATGTTGGAGGTCATAACACCAATTTTCTTGTAAGAACACTTCAATTCACCGTCTTCAAATACCACAGACGAAAAGTGTTATAATAGGAATCTGGAGGGAATAAGATGTGCTGCACTTCAATAAGTCTTTGCAACATGTATTCCTGCAAATAAACCGCTGTATTCAATCTTTAATACTTGATCTTGAAGCCTCACCTTGCTCTCCAGGGTTTTGTGTCCCACAGTGAATTGGACAAAAGGACTGGGCTCGCTGCTACTCTTCTTCGCAGACTGTGAGAGAATCAGAGGAGGAACTATGAGACATAACACACATCATATCTGCAGCCAAACATGAGCTTAGCAGTTAGCACACAGTGGCTTCATCAGGCAGGGGCTGCAGGCAGACGAGGAGACTGCAGAGCTTTCTAATTATAGCATGCTGGGTTTTCTTCTGACTGGCAGATATTGTTATTCTGTAAGCAGACAGGAGCTGAACCTCTCTCTCTTACTTTCATTTGACGTCCTTCCCAGCAGTATTACATTTAAGCTCCACTTCGTACACTCAGGCAGATTAACACAAGTCCTCTCTATGATAGGCTACCACTGAAGACCAGAAAACCCTTTGTAAATACAGTTGTACGGTGGCCAACAGAGCGCCGTAAAACGTCCCAAAAAACCACAGGAGAAATGCGAAAATGTGCGTAAAAATACTGTGTTTATATATATATATATTTTACTTCTAGAATCCGTCTAAGTTAACGCTCTCTTAAACAAACATGTGAGCCTATTTGACTAATTACTTCCATATATTGCCCTTGTGCTGGCGTGTCTGTAACCAGTGATGACACCTAATTTACATATCTTCTTTTAATTGGTGGAAGCAGACAAGCTGCACAATTATTTATTTGTTTGTTGGTTGGCTTTTTGGAAAGGCTAACACTGGTGTGCATCCACATGTCAAAATTAGAGACGGCAACAACTGCAATATACCCAAATATCGTCTGAATCTTTGCTCTGAAAGACCTATTAAGGAAGGATCACGGCCCGTCCACACAGGCATGAAAGAAATCTTAGACGTAAAAGACGTAGAAGATTTTGAATATTCGCCGAACTGCATTGTGGGGAGCGGAGCATGGCTTTGCATCGTGAGCTTCAAAAGTTGAGCAATGTTCAACTTTTGATGCTCCCGATGCTTTCGAAGCTAGCATCAGCCAATCAAATCCCGTTTATGCAAATCCCGCCAGTACAAGCGCTAGCCAATCAAACCGCGTGCAAGCTGGGAGAGCCAGCAGTTCATTTCCTCATATTCCAAACGAGAAGTTACGGTAGCAAATCACCCGGTTCTTTACGACCAGAACTATTTACCGGGATACAAACCGGAGGAACCAGCATGGAGGGAGGTGGCAGAGACAGTGGGGGAACTGGTAGGGTTTCGCCTGTTTGGGGAGTTTATATCCAGTTTACTTCGTTTTAACATTTCCATTGCTTTGTATGTCGGGGGCGGAGATTCATGTGATTGGTTGTTGGTCGCGTTGCTCGCAAAAAATCGCCACGCTTCAGACACGCCCAGCTTCAAGATTTTTCAAGATTTTTTTTCATGCCTGTGTGTGGACCGGCCGTGAGGGTAGGAAAGACATCAAAACAGCTTCCAAGTATAGACGTAATTAAAGAACGCTGCACATTTTGCAAAATGTACACATCAGGTTTATCTCAATTGGTGGAAAAGTTAGCCTAGCCACATAGCTCTGCATTTAGGTCAACAGAGGCCGTTTCTCAATCCCGAGGATACTGGCTTCCAAGCCAATATTTCAAGGATGCTACGTCATCGAGTGCCGCCGAAGGACTGTTCCAATCTCCAGCATACTTGGAATTCCACCGAGGCCGCGTCCTTGGTTTTGGGGAAATTTCGAGGCTGCACATGGGTAGACTTCGCGTCCTTAAAATCCCCACAATGCTTTGCGCACGGACCAATTTCAAAAACCCTTGCGGAGAAAGGCTGAACCGACGCAGCACACATTGAAATGTAAGTGTGGTGGCATAGAACACGTGTTGGTAAATATGTTACTTTGTTAACATTGTTGTTTTCACCAGAAATGTGTTCCTGAAAGTAAAGCAAGTTCATAAAGATAGACATCGTGAGGGATTATTTTCGGTACAGTTTATGTTGAAACCGTTAGAGAGAGTGGCACACTTGTTAGCACTGTTCCATTCTTCTTCGTTTTCCGAAGCGTGGCTTGGAAGTATACTGGCTTCGTTTCTGAAGGAAGTGACTTGGAGGTACGCGACTACCAAGCCAGCATCCTCGCGATTGAGAAACGGCCAAAGAGTGTATCATTGGATGTATCTGTACTCTATGGCCGTTTCTCAATCTCGAGGATACTGGCTTCCAAGCCAATATTTCAAGGATGCTACGTCATCGAGTGCCGCCGAAGGACCTGTTCAATCTCCAGCATACTTGGAATTCCAACGAGGCCGCGTCCTTGGTTTGGGGGTAATTTTGAGGCTGCACATGTGTAGACTTCGCGTCCTTAAAATCCCCACAATGCTTTGCACACGGACCAATTTCCCCAAATCTGTGGCGGAAAATGTAAGGCGGGGGCCTCTCATATGACGCACACCTGCACACTTGCTCGCCTGTTCCACTCTTCGTTTCCGAATGCCAGGAAGGATTCTTGCCCTCGCTTCTGAAGCAAGTGACTCGGAAGACATGTGCTACCCAAGCAAGCATCCTCGCGATTGAGAAACGGCCCCATGTTCCCTCTGAAACTACACAATGCAGCAGTGAGCTCGCCGTGGACAGATGGGAGTGCCACTGCACTGGACCGCTCTTTAAATCTAAGAAACGTCCTGACTTCCTGCTCCATTATCAGATCCTGAAACTGGCCGTGCTGCTATTCAGGTTTGCTGTTTAAAACCTTTGACCTAATTCACTTCAAATGCAAGATAAATCACGTGTAAGGACATCTGGATATGCAGTCGAGTGCAGTATTAGACGTTTGCATGCACGTTAGGAAAGATATAAAACCCCACAACAAGGACACAAAACAATGCAATCATCCACCTTCATGCTTACTGATAATCGTGACACCACACGACGCTGGACGGGGCACAGATGGGACTCGGGTGTGATCTGTGCATGCAAAACCATGTTTCCCACGTTACCTTCAGCGCCTTAAAGACTGACACTTGCTTCAACCCGTCATAGGTGAAATCTGACAGGTTGCTCTTTCAGCCACGAGAGGGAGAGAATCACACCTGGGTTAGTAAGACGGCAGTGGTAGGGCGTGGTTTGAGGGCATGACGCCAGGACAACATGTGGAAATATGAAGGATGTGGGTGATCAGTAAAGAGCTGCTGCGGTGGACTCTGCAGGGAGCGAAGGATGAAAACAGAATAATGAGGGTGTCTCCTCGGGGGATCTTCTGGAGGAGCTACTTGTGGCTTTTCCAGCCGGCAGGCGCTCTGTACAGTATCTGTGCAGCGACATCATAATTGGCTCGCTAATGCAGACAGAGATCCTGATGAGCTCTGCCAGCGGCTCTTTGTTCTGCAGATACTGTAAATCACAGCCTCGCACTAAACAGTATCTGACTACTTTAGAAGTGGAAGCTAGTGTTAATGGTTATCTGGCACTCGAACCGTGCAGCTAACACATGCTGAAAGATGCAGCTTTTGAAACTCTCAAACCCACGTCAGCGCACACCGCTAATGCTAACACTAGCAGGATGCACAACTCACAAATATGGTTCTATACTCGAGGTATTGCTCTCACAAAAGACTAGCCCCGACGCTCTCCTCTCACTTAAGTTCCCGCAGCCTAAGCTGCCCGAGAAGACGCTCTTTAGGTGGAAGGAAGGAGGGTGGAGACAGAAGGGTGGAGTAATGAGATGGAGGGTTCTTCACAGGTAGCTTTAAAGACATTTGGTGCAATAGAGTGGTGTGGTGTTTGTGTAGGAAGACCTGGAAGTTAGCATCACAAGGACTCTTGCAACAAAAAGGGATTTCTCTGTGAGAAAATAATATCAATGTTTATGATACTTCACTTCACCACCGCTAAGCTAAAGGCGGCTAATGTTGGGCTATAAAGGAACTACAGCATGGTCACATGACTTCACGTCACCACCGCTAAGCTAAAGGCGGCTAATGTTGGGCTATAAAGGAACTACAGCATGGTCACATGACTTCCATCAACATGTGTCCCCTTCCCCCCCTGTCTCTTCTACATCACATGTGTCCCCTCTTCTTCATGTCTCTTCTACATCAACATGTGTCCCCTCTTCCCCATGTCTCTTCTACATCAACATGTGTCCCCTCTCTTCATGTCTCTTCTACATCAACATGTGTCCCCTCTTCTTCATGTCTCTTCTACATCAACATGTGTCCCCTCTTCTCCATGTCTCTTCTACATCAACATGTCCCCTCTTCTTCATGTCTCTTCTACATCAACATGTGTCCCCTCTTCTTCATGTCTCTTCTACATCAACATGTGTCCCCTCTTCCCCATGTCTCTTCTACATCAACATGTGTCCCCTCTTCTTCATGTCTCTTCTACCAACATGTGTCCCCTCTTCTTCATGTCTCTTCTACATCACATGTGTCCCCTCTTCTTCATGTCTCTTCTACTCAACACGTGTCCCCTCTTCTTCATGTCTCTTCTACATCAACATGTGTCCCCTCTTCTTCATGTCTCTTCTACATCAACATGTGTCCCTTCTTCATGTCTCCTCTACATCAACATGTGTCCCCTCTTCTCCATGTCTCTTCTACATCAACATGTGTCCCCTCTTCTTCATGTCTCTTCTACATCAACATGTGTCCCCTCTTCCTCATGTCTCTTCTACATCACATGTGTCCCCTCTTCTTCATGTCTCTTCTACATCAACATGTGTCCCCTCTTCTTCATGTCTCTTCACATCAACCATGTGTCCCCTCTTCTTCATGTCTCTTCTACATCAACATGTGTCCCCTCTTCTTCGTGCTCTTCTACATCAACATGTGTCCCCTCTTCTTCGTGTCTCTTCTACATCAACATGTGTCCCCTCTTCTTCATGTCTCTTCTACATCAACATGTGTCCCCTCTTCTTCATGTCTCTTCTACATCAACATGTGTCCCCTCTGTGGAAAGAGACTCTGAAAGTTTCAGGAACAAAGATTTTCTCTCTTTTTGATCCATTTCTATAAAAACCTGTCTGAAAACGAGCTGATCAGATTTTGGCCACTTGATGATGTCATAACGATGTTTTGTCTTGTGTAACCATTAGCCAATCAGCAACAAGGTAACCCCCCCCCCTTATCACGTGCATCTCCTCTAGAGCTCCATTGAGTTCTTTGTAACCACATGTCTCTCAGAGGGCGTGGGGAGGGGCTCCTTGTTTTCATCTGAAGTCACAGACAGAGAATCAGCACTTTGGAAACAGGGCTGAAAGAGGGGATTATGGGTAATGCTGCAATGACCTGTTTGGTGTTTTCAGCCAATCAGAGACAGGCTCTGGATATATCCGAGACCTGTGATGTATTGATGAAGAAGAGGATGATAGGAGACCTTTAAAGTCTCTTGAGGTTTCGTTAATATTATTATTTGACAATAAAATGATTTTCGACTCCGATTATTCACGTTTATTTTTAGACTTTTGTGAAGTAAAAAATGATACGTGAATATTGTATGATAATTAAATGTTACATTATATTAAATTATTTGTAATCAATCTTATAAAGTGGTCCTAAACCTGCTGATCCAGCCGAACATGTCGGGGTATCTTGAGGACGTTTGGTCAGCCTCTAAGGAGCCACCCGTCTGTCTTCTGCTTCTCGAGCGCTCAGTACCTGTCAAGCCGTTTGGAAACCCGTATGAACCCTGATGCGCTGGTTGTGATCCAATACAGCAGGAAAGCCATTTGAGTGGAGGTCAATGTTTCGAGCATTCGCTTCAGAGGATGATTTAATACAGGAGGATGTTCAGTGCCAGAAAGGGCAATGCAATCGGGACGTAACTGCAATGATTTAAAGTTGAACACGGTCATATTAATCTGACGGCTTCCTATAACGCCAAGAGTGGTAAAGGGATAGTTTAAAATATCATCTAATATATCATTTATATTTAATGTATGCCGCACACACAAACCAAACAAATGTGTTTTATGTGTGAACCTACTTATTAGTTTGGCATAAGGCGACCAGATTTTCAAAAATAAAACCGGGGACATTTTGAGTTTGGCAAAAAATCTCATATCCAATTTTCTTCACGTTAAAGAAAAAAGGGGGAAATTGTGGTTCAATGTAATTCGAACATTTGAACTGTTGGATACAAACAGAACATAACGATAGCTCATTATGAGACTTCAGGTCTTTTATTTTGAAACTCTACATCAGATTGTCCTGATTCTCTCTGAGTGACTCGACGGGGTCTCCTGCTGTCACCCTGGAGTGAAATAAGTCTTTGATTTACTTCGAATGACTCTTTGATGATGGACAGTTTCCATTAAATAATAATCTAAATTTAGCATAGTATAGGATAGCTTAGTTTAGAATAGCGTAGGATAGCTTAGTTTAGCATAGCATAGGATAGCTTAGTTTAGCATTAGCGTAGGATAGCTTAGTTTAGCATAGCATAGGATAGCTTAGTTTAGCATAGCGTAGGATAGCTTAGTTTAGCATAGCGTAGGATAGCTTAGTTTAGCATAGCATAGGATAGCTTAGTTTAGCATAGCGTAGGATAGCTTAGTTTAGCATAGTATAGGATAGCTTAGCATAGTATAGGATAGCTTAGTTTAGCATAGCATAGGATAGCTTAGTTAGCGTAGGATAGCTTAGTTTAGCATAGCGTAGGATAGCTTAGTTTAGCATAGCATAGCGTAGGATAGCTTAGTTTAGCATAGTATAGGATAGCTTAGTTTAGCATAGCGTAGGATAGCTTAGTTTAGCATAGTATAGGATAGCTTACCTTAGCATAGTATAGGATAGCTTAGTTTAGTCATAGCATAGGATAGCTTAGTTTAGCATAGTATAGGATAGCTTAGCTTATCATAGTATAGGATAGCTTAGTTAGCATAGCATAGCTTAGTTTAGCATAGCGTAGGATAGCTTAGTTTAGCATAGCATAGCGTAGGATAGATAGTATATTAGAATAGTATGTTTTTAATTTAGTGATGATTTAAAAAACTAACTAGAAAATTCCTTGGATGTTTAAACTCTTTCTGACTCTTGATCTACAGAAGTACAGCATCGTGGCTGAAACCCCTTTATTATAGAGATGGAAATAACAGCCGTGCTTCTGTTTAACCCCGTCTGAAATCAAGAATTCCTCATTTCAAGTTTTACGGAGGACTTTAAGAGTTCAATCTTCCTCGTTATCGCTGAGCAGAAACCTTGACATCATGGCGTAGAACGGAGCATCAGGATGAGATCACCATCTGTTACGAGTTTAATAAATCAGTTCCAGTTACTGCAGAGCATTGTGATGAATCAGCGGATCATGAACATCTGTCCATGATTCCTCTGACTGAACATCACTACAGCGAGGCAGCGAGAGCAGGCTGAGGAGAGTATTACAGTGTTAGCAAAACAACGAGATATACTAATTATTACTCTTTTCATGTGATATTTCTACCCTTCATTAGCTCTGATTTGTTAGCTGTGAGTTGGTCAACCACTTAGAGATGTCCCGCCCCTCGTACAATGACAGCCAATGGGAGCGTGAGTGTCCTGTTAGTGAGTCTTCATGTCTATAACACAGGATTTGAGCCTTTGCAGACCGTTACATGCACACACACTAACTCCCACAGGAGAGGGAAACTCCAATTATTTTATATACTACACCCAATATTTGTTCAGTTAGTGCTGCAGTGTGTGTGTGTGTGTGGTGTGTGTGGTGTGTGTGTGTGTGTGTGTGTGTGTGTGGTGTGTGTGTGTGTGTGTGATGTGTGTGTTTTTACCCCTCAGAGCCATCCTCAGTTTGATGGTGGAGCTGGGTCGGAGTTTTTGAGAGGAAACACTCTGAGTCAGCGTCATGTTTTCCTACGTCAGCAGGCTGCCTCAGAGGCACCGTCAGTTACCCAGGGTGCACTTGTGCATTGTCTCTTTTCACCTGTGCATTAAGAGCAATGGTGTGAGCAGAGATGTGAAAGTACACACATCCTTTCCTCAAGTAGAAGTACAGATACTCGTGTTTAAAAATACTCTGGTGAAAGTAGAAGTACTGACTAAACTTCTTTCCTCAAGTCAAAGTAAAGAGGCTTTGAAGTGTACTTCAGTAGAAAGTACCCATAGCTAGCAGCTGCTTTAAAGAGTACCTGACCTCCCCTTTATATTAATAGAACAATAATGTCATTGTTAGCTAAATGAATGTTTCCGTGCTGAACAACGGCAACATGACAACGTTTCCATTGGTCCCTCTTCTTAGAGAAGACCAGGAAGTGATGGATACACGGATCGTGATCCAACCAATAGGCACGCAGTGACTCTAAAGAATAATGACCACGCACCACACACATTCAGACTAAAGGAACCAGCTGTTGGAAATGAGAGAAGTAGAAAGTACAGGTATTTGAGTTCAACATGAGAGAAGTAGAAAGTACAGGTATTTGAGTTCAACATGAGAGAAGTAGAAAGTACAGGTATTTGAGTTCAACATGTGAGAAGTAGAAAGTACAGGTATTTGGGTTCAACATGTGAGAAGTAGAAAGTACAGGTATTTGAGTTCAACATGTAAGAAGTAGAAAGTACAGGTATTTGTGTTCAACATGTAAGAAGTAGAAAGTACAGATATTTGGGGTTCAAAGTGTAAGAAGTCAAAGTGGTCAGAAAAATAAGAAGTGGAGATGTACTGAACGAAGATTTTGTACTCCAATACTCCCTACCTCTGTGTGTGACGATTATATATATATATATATAACATTTGTTTGTGTACCTCCAGCTCCAGCTCCTGCCTCTTCGGGTTGTGGACGAAAAAGGAGAAGCAATCCTCCCAAAGAGGCTCCTTGGTCTTATAGCGGATCTTTAGAGCAGACAGGAAGTCGTTCGTTAGTTAATCACGAGAGAGAAAAGGCTAATTAACAACAGGATCTATTGATGGCAGCTTTAACGACACACATGGGTATTTTCATTGTTTAAGTGCAGCTGAGTACATTTACTCCATGCTATGTTTAACAATATCAATGAGGGATATTTTGTAAAAACACAGAAGGGTTGTGGTCGCTTTGAGGCCTGATTCATGGTCGAGAAAAATTGCATAAATACACATTGATTAAATAAAAGTAGCTATATTCTGTACGTACCAGATTCTTCCACATAGCAAGCATCGGCATGGACTTCAGTCAAAAAGTCATGACTACAAATTATTATTATCTTATAAATTAGATTAGGGAAAACATATTCAAGTATAAATGCCTAAATAAATATAAGAATGATTTAATAAATACAAAAGTTAATAAATGAATAAAATTGATTAAGAAAAACTAAAAACTAAATACACAAATACATGTAGTGTGTTGCAAAGCATGGAGGGCAACACAATAAAGTATAAATGCATGAAAAAATAAATAAATATTTTCATAAATAAATAATCAATAAAGGAATGAAAGATAAATAAAATAATGAATTAAGTGAGTGCAAACTTTTTTTGAGCATAAATGAATAAATGCATGAAATAAGAAACTAATAAATACAGAATTAACTCGTTCTTGTTTGATGTAAACCGCCACCCACGAGAAATGACTTATTGATGCAGCACAGAATCTCTCAAAGCTGCCAAAACATTTTCTATTATTTATTTTCTGAATCTTTGCAGTGAAACTCAAGCATCAACAATGTACCGGTCAACGTCAACATCAGACTTTTTCCATGAGAAATATTTGGTAAACTCTCAGCGTCAGTGTAGACGCTCTAATGCCAACCCTTTATGCTATGTTGGAGGTCATAACACCAATTTTCTTGTAAGAACACTTCAATTCACCGTCTTCAAATACCACAGACGAAAAGTGTTATAATAGGAATCTGGAGGGAATAAGATGTGCTGCACTTCAATAAGTCTTTGCAAACATGTATTCCTGCAAATAAACCGCTGTATTCAATCTTTAATACTTGATCTTGAAGCCTCACCTTGCTCTCCAGGGTTTTGTGTCCCACAGTGAATTGGACAAAAGGACTGGGCTCGCTGCTACTCTTCTTCGCAGACTGTGAGAGAATCAGAGGAGGAACTATGAGACATAACACACATCATATCTGCAGCCAAACATGAGCTTAGCAGTTAGCACACAGTGGCTTCATCAGGCAGGGCTGCAGGCAGACGAGGAGACTGCAGAGCTTTCTAATTATAGCATGCTGGGTTTTCTTCTGACTGGCAGATATTGTTATTCTGTAAGCAGACAGGAGCTGAACCTCTCTCTCTTACTTTCATTTGACGTCCTTCCCAGCAGTATTACATTTAAGCTCCACTTCGTACACTCAGGCAGATTAACACAAGTCCTCTCTATGATAGGCTACCACTGAAGACCAGAAAACCCTTTGTAAATACAGTTGTACGGTGGCCAACAGAGCGCCGTAAAACGTCCCAAAAAACCACAGGAGAAATGCGAAAATGTGCGTAAAAATACTGTGTTTATATATATATATATTTGTACTTCTAGAATCCGTCTAAGTTAACGCTCTCTTAAACAAACATGTGAGCCTATTTGACTAATTACTTCCATATATTGCCCTTGTGCTGGCGTGTCTGTAACCAGTGATGACACCTAATTTACATATCTTCTTTTAATTGGTGGAAGCAGACAAGCTGCACAATTTATTTATTTGTTTGTTGGTTGGCTTTTGGAAAGGCTAACACTGGTGTGCATCCACATGTCAAAATTAGAGACGGCAACAACTGCAATATACCCAAATATCGTCTGAATCTTTGCTCTGAAAGACCTATTTAAGGAAGGATCACGGCCCGTCCACACAGGCATGAAAGAAATCTTAGACGTAAAAGACGTAGAAGATTTTGAATATTCGCCGAACTGCATTGTGGGGAGCGGAGCATGGCTTTGCATCGTGAGCTTCAAAAGTTGAGCAATGTTCAACTTTTGATGCTCCCGATGCTTTCGAAGCTAGCATCAGCCAATCAAATCCCGTTTATGCAAATCCCGCCAGTACAAGCGCTAGCCAATCAAACCGCGTGCAAGCTGGGAGAGCCAGCAGTTCATTTCCTCATATTCCAAACGAGAAGTTACGGTAGCAAATCACCCGGTTCTTTACGACCAGAACTATTACCGGGATACAAACCGGAGGAACCAGCATGGAGGGAGGAGGCAGAGACAGGGGGGGGAACTGGTAGGGTTTCGCCTGTTTGGGGAGTTTATATCCAGTTTACTTCGTTTTAACATTTCCATTGCTTTGTATGTCGGGGGCGGAGATTCATGTGATTGGTTGTTGGTCGCGTTGCTCGCAAAAAATCGCCACGCTTCAGACACGCCCAGCTTCAAGATTTTTCAAGATTTTTTTCATGCCTGTGTGTGGACCGGCCGTGAGGGTAGGAAAGACATCAAAACAGCTTCCAAGTATAGACGTAATTAAAGAACGCTGCACATTTTGCAAAATGTACACATCAGGTTTATCTCAATTGGTGGAAAAGTTAGCCTAGCCACATAGCTCTGCATTTAGGTCAACAGAGGCCGTTTCTCAATCCCGAGGATACTGGCTTCCAAGCCAATATTTCAAGGATGCTACGTCATCGAGTGCCGCCGAAGGACTGTTCCAATCTCCAGCATACTTGGAATTCCACCGAGGCCGCGTCCTTGGTTTTGGGGAAATTTCGAGGCTGCACATGGGTAGACTTCGCGTCCTTAAAATCCCCACAATGCTTTGCGCACGGACCAATTTCAAAAACCCTTGCGGAGAAAGGCTGAACCGACGCAGCACACATTGAAATGTAAGTGTGGTGGCATAGAACACGTGTTGGTAAATATGTTACTTTGTTACATTTGTTTGTTTTCACCAGAAATGTGTTCCTGAAAGTAAAGCAAGTTCATAAAGATAGACATCGTGAGGGATTTATTTTCGGTACAGTTTATGTTGAAACCGTTAGAGAGAGTGGCACACTTGTTAGCACTGTTCCATTCTTCTTCGTTTTCCGAAGCCGTGGCTTGGAAGTATACTGGCTTCGTTTCTGAAGGAAGTGACTTGGAGGTACGCGACTACCAAGCCAGCATCCTCGCGATTGAGAAACGGCCAAAGAGTGTATCATTGGATGTATCTGTACTCTATGGCCGTTTCTCAATCTCGAGGATACTGGCTTCCAAGCCAATATTTCAAGGATGCTACGTCATCGAGTGCCGCCGAAGGACTGTTCAATCTCCAGCATACTTGGAATTCCAACGAGGCCGCGTCCTTGGTTTGGGGGTAATTTTGAGGCTGCACATGTGTAGACTTCGCGTCCTTAAAATCCCCACAATGCTTTGCACACGGACCAATTTCCCCAAATCTGTGGCGGAAAATGTAAGGCGGGGCCTCTCATATGACGCACACCTGCACACTTGCTCGCCTGTTCCACTCTTCGTTTTCCGAATGCCAGGAAGGATTCTTGCCTCGCTTCTGAAGCAAGTGACTCGGAAGACATGTGCTACCAAGCAAGCATCCTCGCGATTGAGAAACGGCCCCATGTTCCCTCTGAAACTAACACAATGCAGCAGTGAGCTCGCCGTGGACAGATGGGAGTGCCACTGCACTGGACCGCTCTTTAAATCTAAGAAACGTCCTGACTTCCTGCTCCATTATCAGATCCTGAAACTGGCCGTGCTGCTATTCAGGTTTGCTGTTTAAAACCTTTGACCTAATTCACTTCAAATGCAAGATAAATCACGTGTAAGGACATCTGGATATGCAGTCGAGTGCAGTATTAGACGTTTGCATGCACGTTAGGAAAGATATAAAACCCCACAACAAGGACACAAAACAATGCAATCATCCACCTTCATGCTTACTGATAATCGTGACACCACACGACGCTGGACGGGGCACAGATGGGACTCGGGTGTGATCTGTGCATGCAAACCATGTTTCCCACGTTACCTTCAGCGCCTTAAAGACTGACACTTGCTTCAACCCGTCATAGGTGAAATCTGACAGGTTGCTCTTTCAGCCACGAGAGGGAGAGAATCACACCTGGGTTAGTAAGACGGCAGTGGTAGGGCGTGGTTTGAGGGCATGACGCCAGGACAACATGTGGAAATATGAAGGATGTGGGTGATCAGTAAAGAGCTGCTGCGGTGGACTCTGCAGGGAGCGAAGGATGAAAACAGAATAATGAGGGTGTCTCCTCGGGGGATCTTCTGGAGGAGCTACTTGTGGCTTTTCCAGCCGGCAGGCGCTCTGTACAGTATCTGTGCAGCGACATCATAATTGGCTCGCTAATGCAGACAGAGATCCTGATGAGCTCTGCCAGCGGCTCTTTGTTCTGCAGATACTGTAAATCACAGCCTCGCACTAAACAGTATCTGACTACTTTAGAAGTGGAAGCTAGTGTTAATGGTTATCTGGCACTCGAACCGTGCAGCTAACACATGCTGAAAGATGCAGCTTTTGAAACTCTCAAACCCACGTCAGCGCACACCGCTAATGCTAACACTAGCAGGATGCACAACTCACAAATATGGTTCTATACTCGGAGGTATTGCTCTCACAAAAGACTAGCCCCGACGCTCTCCTCTCACTTAAGTTCCCGCAGCCTAAGCTGCCCGAGAAGACGCTCTTTAGGTGGAGAGGAAGGAGGGTGGAGACAGAAGGGTGGAGTAATGAGATGGAGGGTTCTTCACAGGTAGCTTTAAAGACATTTGGTGCAATAGAGTGGTGTGGTGTTTGTGTAGGAAGACCTGGAAGTTAGCATCACAAGGACTCTTGCAACAAAAAGGGATTTCTCTGTGAGAAAATAATATCAATGTTTATGATACTTCACTTCACCACCGCTAAGCTAAAGGCGGCTAATGTTGGGCTATAAAGGAACTACAGCATGGTCACATGACTTCACTTCACCACCGCTAAGCTAAAGGCGGCTAATGTTGGGCTATAAAGGAACTACAGCATGGTCACATGACTTCACGTCACCACCGCTAAGCTAAAGGAGGCTAATGTTGGGCTATAAAGGAACTACAGCACGGTCACATGACTTCACGTCACCACCGCTAAGCTAAAGGCGGCTAATGTTGGGCTATAAAGGAACTACAGCACGGTCACATGACTTCACGTCACCACCGCTAAGCTAAAGGAGGCTAATGTTGGGCTATAAAGGAACTACAGCACGGTCACATGACTTCACGTCACCACCGCTAAGCTAAAGGCGGCTAATGTTGGGCTATAAAGGAACTACAGCACGGTCACATGACTTCACGTCACCACCGCTAAGCTAAAGGCGGCTAATGTTGGGCTATAAAGGAACTACAGCACGGTCACATGACTTCACGTCACCACCGCTAAGCTAAAGGAGGCTAATGTTGGGCTATAAAGGAACTACAGCACGGTCACATGACTTCACGTCACCACCGCTAAGCTAAAGGAGGCTAATGTTGGGCTATAAAGGAACTACAGCACGGTCACATGACTTCACGTCACCACCGCTAAGCTAAAGGAGGCTAATGTTGGACTTTCAAAACACTGTCGTGCTAAAATGCTATCTAATTTCTGGGCATTAGGTCTCATTCCTGCACGTGTCAATAAAAAGCATTCAAATAGCATTAGATAACCTTAAAAGAGAACATTTGACACATTTTATGTAGACGTCCAATCAGTGTTTATGAATAATATAGTGGATAGACATGATGTAATGAGGCAATGAAGAAATAAAAACTACTTTAGCTTGTATTTCTCTAAACTTTCTGCTTGTTTTCCGAACTAGTTATGCAGTCCAACTAATCCCATATGAGTGTGAAGGAGGCTTAATATGAAGGTCCATTGTTCGTCTGACTCAGCTGTATGTATTGATACGTCAACACTGATTGGACGTCCGCGTAAAAGATGCTAATATTTCAAGTTCTGCCAACAGCCACATAAATATTGACCCTGAGTTGAAATGAATCCATCGTTTAAAATCGTTAAATCTGTTTGCCGCTTGAAGCTACATTCATAAAAATCAGATAGCGGTGGCGGAGATAATGAGGAAGATAATAAAAGCCCCGGTTGTTACAGTCGGTCACCTGGAGGACAGAGAGCAAGACAATAAGCATTTCATCAGTAAGGAACGCTGCTGTGTGTGTGTGTGTGTGTGTGTGTGTGTGTGTGTGTGTGTGTGTGTGGGTGTGTGTGTGTGTGTGTGTGTGTGTGTGTGTGTGTGTGTGTGTGTGTGTGTGTGTGTGTTAAAGAGACCAAGAAGCCTGCAAAGGACTAATGCTTTTCACCTTATGTGTATGCTTCTCTATGGTGCTTCCACATTGTCATAATTGCTGTTGATTTGGCTTTATCAATATAATCAGAACAATAGCACTGCTAGTTTCACAATAAAGCACTTACAGGTAAGTTCTTCGCTGAGTCCAGATAAACGACCAGTAGTGCTGACGACAGCCCGTCATTGGCTAAGCTCCTGTCTGCTCGCACACTTCTCAGCACCTGATTGGACGGGAGAAGGAAGTTACCACAGGGGGAAAAGATGGCAGACAGTATTTGTACTCTGTTAAAGCGAGAATAATTGTACCTTATCCAGCTTCTCAGGCGTGGCGAGCAGAGACAGCCACTCCAGTTTTAAGTGGAGTTTCCCAGTGGGAGCTTCTTCCAGGTCAAACCACTATAACAGTGACACGAAGAATAGATTTTAGCAGCCTCTCTTTCCTTTAAGAAAGTAAATATTAAGTGCTATCACAGAGCTGGCTGTACCTCATCGACCTTCTGTTCTTTGTGCAGCTCCGTCATATCGATCATCAGGCTGTGAATGATGACACATAATTACTGGGATTTGTTCGGTAAGGAGTAAGGAGAGAAATCCCATCGATTGGTCCGAACACAGGAGGTCCAGATATCGATCGGATGCAACTCGGGGTGCAACGTTACAGCCTCGAGGATAAATCTATTGACCTTGTCCTTGTCGTGGGGAAACACCTCCTTCTACTTTAAACTGCTAACACTTCTCCCTGTAGACCACGGAGATACGACACTCTTTGAGAGGTTAATACAATTTCCCATCACTGAAAACTCACCGGTTTCGACTGTATCTTGCACACACATCCTTTACTCAAGTAGAAGTACAGATACTCATGTTTAAAAATAGTAAAAGTAGAAGTACTGACTAAACTTCTTTACTCAAGTCAAAGTAAAGAGGCTTTGAAGTGTACTTCAGTAAAAAGTACCCATAGCTAGCAGCTGCTTTAAAGAGTACCTGACCTCCCTTTATATCAATAGAACAATAATGTCATTGTTAGCTAATGAATGTTTCCATGGTGACCAACGGCAACATGACAACGTTTCCATTGGTCCCTCTTCTTTAGAGAAGACCAGGAAGTGATGGATACACGGATCGTGTTCCAACCAATAGGCACGCAGTGACTCTAAAGAATAATGACCACGCCCCCACACACATTCAGACTAAAGGAACCAGCTGTTTGGGAAATGAGAGAAGTAGAAAGTACAGGTATTTGGGTTCAACATGTAAGAAGTAGAAAGTACAGGTATTTGAGTTCAACATGAGAGAAGTAGAAAGTACAGGTATTTGGGTTCAACATGTGAGAAGTAGAAAGTACAGGTATTTGTGTTCAACATGAGAGAAGTAGAAAGTACAGGTATTTGAGTTTAACATGTGAGAAGTAGAAAGTACAGGTATTTGTGTTCAACATGTGAGAAGTAGAAAGTACAGGTATTTGAGTTCAACATGTAAGAAGTAGAAAGTACAGGTATTTGAGTTCAACATGTAAGAAGTAGAAAGTACAGGTATTTGAGTTCAACATGTAAGAAGTAGAAAGTACAGGTATTTGTGTTCAACATGTGAGAAGTAGAAAGTACAGGTATTTGAGTTCAACATGTAAGAAGTAGAAAGTACAGGTATTTGTGTTCAACATGAGAGAAGTAGAAAGTACAGGTATTTGAGTTCAACATGTAAGAAGTAGAAAGTACAGGTATTTGTGTTCCACATGTAAGAAGTAGAAAGTACAGGTATTTGTGTTCCACATGTGAGAAGTAAAAGTAGAAAGTCGTCAGAAAAATAAGTAGTGGAGTAAAGTACTGACACCAGAAACATGTACTGAAGTACAGTAACAAAGTATTTGTACTCCACTACTTCCCTACTCTGCACGTGGGTGGCTTTAAGTGAAGCTACTGCACCTAATCCAGTTGGGGTTATAAATAGTGCTGCGTACCGGTACGCCGAACTAGTACTGGACTTTCGGTTCAAGTCCGGTTAAAACCGGAACGTCAAGAACCGGTACTTGGACTCGCAAAAAAACTAGCACTTACGTATATTCTGGTGTCTGTGGTTATTTAAACATTCCCTGATATTATTATTTATTCATTATTCAGCGTCAATAAATGAGTGCTAACCCCAGTGTGCTCAGTGTACAACATCACATGTCATTTCACCTTCGATTCACGGTTTGAAAACGTAGCATGCTAATGCTAACCGGAAGTGAAGAATTTTCAGAATAAAAGTATTAAGTAAATAGTGTGAACTTCCGGTTTCTTCAGAATAAAACTGATTTAAATTAAATAGTGTATTTAATTCAAAATTACGCCATATCAACATTGATTTTAATTTCTAACAGTATGTATGTACATCACTATGTATGTAGTATGTACTGTATAATGTACACATGTGTACGAGTATGAGTTGTAGAAAAGACATGGTGTACACATACAGTACACTCTGACTGTAAAGTCACTACAGTGTATACTGTACATAGTAGGTGTGTACCAGTGTAATGTGTATAGTCTACTCTACTCTCTACCTTTCAGCAACGTTTTAGGGATTTAGGCTCAGTCAGCTCAGGGACTGTTTGGTTACTTTAGTTTGGTAAATGAAATACATGTTTGAACTTTGTAGTAGTTCACTGTAGTTGCTGTCATAAGTCATTTGTAGACTAAGTGACATTTGTACGTTGTAGAGAAATGTAGACACATGTTGGAAGGGAGCGCAATAAACCTGACGAGTTTGAATTTGAGTTGATTATGAGTTAATTTTCAATTGATAGTTCTCTTTAGTTACTCACACAACTTGACACAAGCCATGGGTTCAGGTCCGGACTTATAACCTAACCCTAATCCTAACCCAGGTCCGGACTTATAAGTCCGGACTTATAAGTCCGGACCTGAACCTGAACCTCTGGACTTGAGTCCGGACCTGAACCTGAATGTGAGTCCAGGTACGCAGTTAGTCTGTCGACGGTAGCAAACAAGGCACGTGCGTTGTTTTTGGTAATGATGTCAGAGAAGAACGATTGTCGTGCGTTTTTCAATTCCAAATTATAAAGGCCAGGTCTCTCTTTATAGATTTCAAAGTGAACCTGGAAATTTTTTTTTCGCCACCTGCGTTCAGCTAGTTCGTTAAACACACTATCAGTCAGGTGGCTGACATGGAATCAATGCTAAATTAGATAAACTCACACAAACGTTTGAGCACTTCCTGTATCTACGATGATTCACCGCTCTTAATCTATTACCTATCAACACAGATATCGGCAAAGCTACTGGCAGGCAGGGCCCCGGCATGTCCTGGAAAGAGTTGAGAGTGCCATACGCTCTTGAGCCTGGACCCAGCACATATCAGTAAGATGTTGTTGCGTTTTGTACACACACATCCTTATCAGGAGACGGGGGAGATGGTGCGGGGGTAAAGGACATGCTGCCAGGGGGGGGAGGTGGTTGACGTAGGCGCGGTGATGAAGATGGGGGAGATGGTGCGCGTCTCTGCGGTGATATTGGTGGGCGTCGTTGAGGAGCGGGGGTAAAGGACATTCTGCCAGCCCTGCGTATCGCCTTAGTTTGGTCTTTGAAATCCAGGAAGGAATCGGTGCCAACCCTCTGTATCTCCTTCATGTGTCTCCAGGAGGGTGAACTCAAAGGCGTTGACAGGGGGGGGGTGACGGGCGGTGGGGACTCCTCCGTGTGTCTCATAGGTCTCCCATAATCAGAACATTCCTCAGGCGGGTGCAGTGATACTTCTTCAGGGTTTTCTGCGCGATGTGTTGTGTCTATGTTTTGATTCCTCTTGCCGCTTGTCCTTGGCAGAGGGAACAGATTGATGACGCAGGCAGTTGAATACGTTAGAGATAAACTATTTCACTCCCGACTTGTTCACTCCATTTGCCTTGAAAAGATGTCTGCGGTCCCAGAAAAAGTTAAAGTTGTCAATAAAATGGACAGAATGGTCAGTACGGACCGTTGAAAGCCAGGTGTTCAGTGCAAACAATCTGCTGAATCTCTCCACTGCTCTTCTGCCTGGCGGTAGAGGGCCACTGATGAACACCTCTGCATTTAGAGAGCTGGCAGTTTCCAACAGACATTTAAAGTCTTCTTTCAGCACTTCTGACTCTTGTTTCTCAACATCATTTGTTCCAATGTGTAGTACCACATTCTTCACAGTCGGATGTTCAGCCCCAATATGCAGGATCTTCTCAGCCAAGTCAGAGACCACATCCTTGGGAAAACAGAGTACTTTGCTGTTGTTCTTACTACACAGACCTTTTACATCTCTTACAGCAGAGTCACCCACAATCAGAGTTTCAGGCCCAGTCGTTAGCTTTCCCTCTAGCCTCTTACTTTTGGAGTAGCTATTGGTCCTTACCCTGCTGTGTGAAGAGGACGGGTTATCCAGGTCATCAGAAAGAGATCTCCGGCTCTCGGTCAGCGGAGCGTATCTGTTCTGGATTGGCACACTTGGTGGTTTAGGAGGATTGTTTGTAGTTCTCCCTTTAGCAGCTGTCCACTGCTGTTTAGGGGTTGAAGAGGCGCTCCTCCTGGGTGATAACAATGCAGGCCAGCCGGTCGCATCACAGATTTCAGAGCGCTGGGCTCTGCCTGTTATCCGTCCTCCCAAATCCCATGGAAATGATTTACTCTTAGGCTTTGCACCCAGAGAGTTCCAGGGAGTCCACTTGTAGATTTATGACCCGGCACACAGCCCTCCTGTTCCTTGGAATCCGTGTAGCTGCTAACTAGCTGTGAGTTAGCATACCCTTCTCCATTATTTTGCAACACTGGTAAAGTGGTGTCATTCCCACGACATAGTCCATTCACTTCCACGTTAACTTCCAACCGTTGCATTTTCATTTCCAACACAGCCATCTTCTGTATAAGTTTGTGGAAGTCATCTGTAGAGAACGGAGGCATTTTGCTACCAACTAGCTTAAAGAGCCTGTGACACGAGTTTCCCCCATCATCCAAACCCATCACTTTGAGTACATATTGTCCCCTTGAAAACCGTTACTAAACTGATTTTGGATATTTGTACTTTGATAACCATTAATCTGCCCTTCAATGTTGACCATATTCTGGATCTTCTCGGGGATTCTTCAAGTCCCGCCAAATGATGGGTGCCGTCATTGCGGGCACAGCGCTCCAGCTGCACCGTCCAGGATCCCAGCTTCTGCATGTAAACCTTTATATATATACAGTCAGATGTAAACGCACGACGGCGCACACAGCAGCAAGCTCAGACAGCGATGACAGGTTAATGTTGAACGTGTCTGAGAGCTCATATGAGGCTGAAGGATCGGTTTATGTTGTATCTGTTAGAAGTTTAGGAATGAGGTGCGTCAATATGGGCGATCATATGGTCATGTAGCCGGTGGTGGACTGGGACTAAAAATCATCCCGGGACTCTCGACCGGCCCACTTCGGTACCGCTAGTAAATTGTCAACGGGGGGAGTGGGGGATGTGCTAGTGACTTATCCGACCGGCCCACTTCGGTACCGGCCCATCGGGATTCGTCTCGATGGCCAGTCCGCCACTGCACCCAGCCCATGTAAACTGTCAACGGGGGGGGCCTCGCTGCGGGGAAACGGTGGACCTAGTGTCCCGATCGGAGTGGGAATAATAATAATAATAATCCGTGCATTTTATCCATTAATTTCCCCAGTGGTAAAAAAACCACACGTTTAATCCACGTTGGTGTACTACAACTACAAAAAGCATCGGTTTGTTTTCTCATCAGGAAATGCAGACCGGCTCTATCATATGTTCGCCGAATTGACATGAAAGCACTAATAAATGTAGTTTCATCCACTTGAGTTTACAACCACAAAAATAATCGGTTTGTTTTTATATCACATCCGACGGGAGGAAATTCAGCAGCTCTCACTCCCGATTTTTAATCCTAATGTAATCATCATCTTCACCACGATCATCTATGTTTATGTCGCCGAATTGACATGAAAGCACTGACGAATATGAATATACTGTAGTCGACTTCATTAAAACGTTATTAACGTGCCAAAACTCAGTAATTCACCATTTCTACGCATGACAACACACCTTGTCCGTGTTTGGCTCTCTCGCCGCACACTGAAGCGTTCCCGCATTGACGTCACTTCCGGCTCCCCCCAAAACTTCAAAATGAGTCGAAGGAATTTCCCCGCGATGTTCGAAATTATTGATATTTATCGGAACGGTATCGCTTTTTCTTTTTTAAAACTGACGGTTTGAGATTACTAGTAGCCCAATATTTCATTGCACAACAGTCTTTAAGCTAAATAGCATGCAGTAGCCTACTGGCTTTAGCTGTTGCTAGGCCACGCTACTGTAAGACTGAGGTCGTAGTAAACATGTTGAAATATGGCTGAAACCCTCCGTCTATTTACGAAGATGAACTGTCCCAGTGATAAGTTAATGTCCAGGAGCCGCTGCTCGAAGTTTTCAGAGAATAAGAATTGGAAAATCAGCATAAAAAGTAAGCAGAGGCAGGAGCAAGCAGAAAAGCGTCTGCACTGAAAGAAAGATGAGCACAAGAAGCTAGCTACAGCTACATGTCATGTACCAGAAGTTATAAACCCTAGAATCACATATTGACCTTTTTATCTTGCCTTTATGAAACTCCAGCAAACTCCTCTTGTCTCCAAAATGTCAAACATGTTCTGGCTCGTTAGCAGACTAATAATCAGTGTCAGTGCATGTTCTCCGTTTGGAAAGGGACCAGCAGTCGGTCGATCGGCATCACTATTCTAAGGGTGCCAAAGGACGTTGTTTAACTCATGAGAAGAACTCACCTTCCCAGGA
>NW_027262308.1:0-34040 GCF_902827115.2 Pseudochaenichthys georgianus | reverse complement strand
GTTTTGAACATTTGACAGATTTATGCTTAATTCTCTCAAAAAGTTACCGAAAGATAAACTTTTGTGGATAAAAGCTGAACTATAGATAATGAAGTACTCTGGTTGAGTAGATTTCGTTAAGAAGGTGACTCTTAATGGCAGTTTGTGATTTTGAGGCTATTTCAGTGAAACAAGGCTAAATTCTCTCAAAAGTTACTGAAAGATACATTTTTGAGTATAAAAGATGAAAACTAGAAAATGAAGTACTTTGTGTCAGTAGATTTCGTTAAGAAGGTATCGCTTAATGGCAGTTTGTGATTTTGAGGCTATTTCAGTTAAACAAGGCTGTTTTGAACATTTGACATATTTATGTTTAATTCTCTCCAAAAGTTACTGAAAGATAAACTTTTGTGGATAAAAGCTGAACTATAGATAATGAAGTACTCTGTTTGAGTAGATTTCGTTAAGAAGGTGACTCTTAATGGCAGTTTGTGATTGACAGGCTATTTCAGTGAAACAAGGCTAAATTCTCTCAAAAAGTTACTGAAAGATACATTTTTGAGTATAAAAGATGAAAACTAGAAAATTAAGTACTTTGTGTCAGTAGATTTCGTTAAGAAGGTAACGCTTAATGGCAGTTTGTGATTTTGAGGCTATTTCAGTGAAACATGGCTGTTTTGAACATTTGACATATTTATGCTTAATTCTCTACAAAAGTTACTGAAAGATACACTTTTGTGGATTAAAGCTGAACTATAGATAATGAAGTACTCTGTTTGTGTAGATCTCGTTAAGAAGGTGACTGTTAATCGAAGTGTGTGATTTTGAGAATATTTCAGTGAAACAAGGCTTAATTCTCTCAAAAAGTTACTGAAAGATACATTTTTGAGTTTAAAATCTGAAAACTAGAAAATGAAGTACTTTGTGTCAGTATATTTCTTTAACAATCTGACTCTTAATGGCAGTTTGTGATTTTGAGGCTATTTCAGTGAAATAAGGCTGTTTTGAACATTTGACATATTTATGCTTAATTCTCTCCAAAAGTTACTGAAAAATACACTTTTGTGGATAAAAGCTGAACTATAGATAATCAAGTACTCTGTTTGAGTAGCTTTCGTTAAGAAGGTGACTCTTAATGGCAGTTTGTGAATTTTAGGCTATTTCAGTGAAACATGGCTTAATTCTCTCCAAAAGTTACTGAAAGATACACTTTTGTGGATAAAGCTGAACTATAGATAATGAAGTACTCTGTTTGAGTAGATTTCGTTAAGAAACTGACTCTTAATGGCAGTTTGTGATTTAAGGCTATTTCAGTGAAACAAGGCTAAATTCTCTCAAAAGTTACTGAAAGATACATTTTCGAGTATAAAAGATGAAAACAAGAAATTGAAGTACTTTGTGTCAGTAGATTCCGTTAAGAAGGTAACGCTTAATGGCAGTTTGTGATTGTGAGGCTATTTCAGAGAAACAAGGCTGTTTTGAACATTTGACATATGTATGCTTAATTCTCTCCAAAAGTTACTGAAAGATACACTTTTGTGGATAAAAGCTGAACTATAGATAATGAAGTACTCTGTTTGAGTAGATTTCGTTAAGAAGGTGACTCTTCATGGCAGTTTGTGATTTTGAGGCTATTTCAGTGAAACAAGGCTGTTTTGAACATTTGACAGATTGATGCTTAATTCTCTCAAAAAGTTACAGAAAAGATAAACTTTTGTGGATAAAAGCTGAACTATAGATAATGAAGTACTCTGTTTGTGTTGTTTGTGTAGATTTCGTTAAGAAACTGACTCTTAATGGCAGTTTGTGATTTAAGGCTATTTCAGTGAAACAAGGCTAAATTCTCTCAAAAAGTTACTGAAAGATACATTTTCGAGTATCAAAGATGAAAACTAGAAAATGAAGTACTTTGTGTCAGTAGATTTCGTTAAGAAGGTAACGCTTAATGGCAGTTTGTGATTGTGAGGCTATTTCAGAGAAACAAGGCTGTTTTGAACATTTGACATATGTATGCTTAATTCTCTCCAAAAGTTACTGAAATATACACTTTTGTGGATAAAAGCTGAACTATAGATAATGAAGTACTCTGTTTGAATAGATTTTGTTAAGAAGGTGACTCTTCATGGCAGTTTGTGATTTTGAGGCTATTTCAGTGAAACAAGGCTGTTTTGAACATTTGACAGATTTATGCTTAATTCTCTCAAAAAGTTACCGAAAGATAAACTGTTGTGGATAAATGCTGAACTATAGATAACGAAGTACTCTGTTTGTGTAGATCTCGTTAAGAAGGTGATTGTTAATGGAAGTGTGTGATTTTGAGGCTATTTCACTGAAACAAGGCTTAATTCTCTCAAAAAGTTACTGAAAGATACACTTTTGTGGATAAAAGCTGAACTATAGATATTGAAGTACTCTGTTTGAGTAGCTTTCGTTAAGAAGGTGACTCTTAATGGCAGTTTGTGATGTTGAGGCTATTTCAGTGAAACAAGGCTAAATTCTCTCAAAAGTTACTGAAAGATACATTTTTGAGTTTAAAAGCTGAAAACTAGAAAATGAAGTACTTTGTGTCAGTAGATTTCGTTAAGAATATGACTTTTAATGGCAGTTTGTGATTTTGAGGCTATTTCAGTGAAACAAGGCTAAATTCTCTCAAAAAGTTACTGAAAGATACATTTTTGAGTTTAAAAGATGAAAACTAGAAAATGAAGTACTTTGTGTCAGTAGATTTCGTTAAGAAGGTATCGCTTAATGGCAGTTTGTGATTTTGAGGTTATTTCAGTGAAACAAGGCTAAATTCTCTCAAAAAGTTAATGAAAGATACATTTTTGAGTTTAAAAGCTGAAAACTAGAAAATAAAGTACTTTTTGTCAGTAGATTTCGTTAAGAATCTGACTTTTAATGGCAGTTTGTGATTTTGAGGCTATTTCAGTGAACCAACGCTACATTCTCTCAAAAAGTTACTGAAAGATACATTTTTGAGTTTAAAAGCTGAAAACTAGAAAATGAAGTACTTTGTGTCAGTAGATTTCGTTAAGAATATGACCTTTAATGGCAGTTTGTGATTTTGAGGCTATTTCAGTGAAACAAGGCTAAATTCTCTCAAAAAGTTACTGAAAGATACATTTTTGAGTTTAAAAGATGAAAACTAGAAAATGAAGTACTTTGTGTCAGTAGATTTCGTTAAGAAGTTAACGCTTAATGGCTGTGAACGATGTCACTTGAGCGGCCCGACCAAGTAAGGAGACAGAGGCAGAACGTCTTGATACAACCCGGTGTGGGTATTTATTCATCATTTGGGGCCTGGTCGCCCACATCAATATTTCACAATGACTGTCTCCCACACTATTTCCCCCCAAATGAGCCCAACATGCCACCCTTTATAGCCTCACCCATCGGCCCGTACCATCCAAAAGGGGTGGCATGTGCAGAGATGGTCAGCTCAGATAAGGACCGTAGTTATTCACAAAACATCCTTTACTGGAGAATGACAAACATCCTTTACTTACATTCTATTTAATTACGGTATGAAAAGAAAACCCGTTCTAAACTAACACGCCAAATGTACCTAATAACAAATCACCCCCGCCTCCAACCTGCTCCTTTGACCCCATCCGGAACGATAAAAAGGACCCGCTGTTTCCCCGGGGACCCTTTACGATGACGGACCTTGGGACCGGAGACGGGAGAGCAGGCGGAGGTGAGTGTTATGATGTTGACTGTTATAGGAGTAACCTGTACCATTAATGCACCTTATATATCGTGACCTTTACACACTAAACATATCCCTTGCACATAATCTCAACCGCTGTCAATCTACACAACCCAACACTTTTGGCACTCTTGCTATAACTCCCCTTTCTTTCCAGGTGGAGCCGAGAGCCCGACCAGCGTCTGCCAGACGACATCACAATTTAATACAGTTGACTCATTTAATACCCACTACATCAATGAACAGTATAAAATGTGCAAATAGGCAATGTTTGACTGTACTGTGCAAATCCCCATGTGCAAGATTACACAGCCCGAAGCCGTGGCGAAGTTACCTTCGTCACATTTCCTTCCCCCTCTCCCCAGGAAGCACAGTGTTCTAACCGTTTTGGCTTCGGGACAACCAGTCAGCTACCAGGTTTGACTTCCCCGGCCGGTACCTGACCGTAAAGTTATACGGCTGCAAGGCAAGGTACCACCCGGCGATACGCATGTTTGCGTCCTTCATCTTGTGAAGCCATTGAAGTGCACGATGGTCTGTCTCCAGGATGAACTGCCGTCCGAGAAGGTAGTACCTCAGGGAGTCGATGGCCCACTTCATCGCCAGGCACTCCTTTTCAATGGTCGAGTACCTTGTTTCCCTGTCCAACAGCTTCCGACTGAGGAAAACCACCGGTTTCAGCTCCCCATCCACTTCCTGTAGCAATACCGCTCCAAGGCCTACCCCTGGGGCATCTGTCTGAAGGGTGAATAGCTGTTCAAAGTCTGGTGAGTGAAGGACCGACTCAGTGGTAATGGCTTGCTTCAGATCCTTGAAAGCTCTGTCACAGTCCTCGTTCCAGCGTACTTTGGCTGGCACCGAGGCCTTGGTGAGGTTGGTCAACACCACTGCTCTTTCTGACAGCTGAGGGATGAACTTCCGGTACCAATTGACCAACCCCAAGAAGGACTTTACCTTCTTCTTTGTGGTTGGCACGGGGTAGGCGGTAATCGCTTCGATCTTACTCAGTTGTGGGCGGATGACACCTCCCCAATGACGTAGCCCAGGTACTCCACCTCTTCCTTGGCAAAGGCGCATTTACGGGGGTTGATGGTCAGTCCAGCAGCTTGGATCGCATGGAGGACCTGTTGTAGGTGATCCCTGTGTTCTTCCCATGTTTGGCTGAAGATCACGACATCGTCCAAGTAAGCTGCGGAAAATGTTGCAAACTCCCGCAGTACTTGGTCCATGAGCCTCTGGAAGGTCGCAGGGGCACCATGCAGTCCAAAGGGCATTACCCGGAACTGGAACAGTCCAAACGGGGTAGTAAAGGCCGTCAGCAGCTTGGCCTCCGGTGCCAGTGCCACCTGCCAGTACCCCTTGGTGAGGTCCAATGTGGTGATGAACTTTGCTCGTCCCACCCTCTCTAACAACTCGTCGATTCTTGGCATGGGGTATGGGTCAAACTTCGAGATGCTGTTAAGATATCTGAAGTCAATGCAAATTCGTAACGAGCCATCTTTCTTTGGTACAAGCACCACTGGACTGCACCACTCACTGGTTGACACTTCGATGATCCCCAGCTCTAACATCAGCTTTATCTCCTTCTTCAGGGCCAGCACCAACCGTTCAGGGATACGGTAGCTTTTCTTTCGGCTGGGAGCAGTCTCCCTGAGGTAGATGTTGTGCTGGACCAGATTGGTGAAACCAGGCTGCTCGGTGAAAAGCTCTGGATCCAATAGCTCTTTGATTTCTTCTTGCTGGACCGATGGGAGATGTGTTACATCCAATAGACCTGGTTCAGGTAGGTCCGTGGGGAAAAACTGCTCCTCCACCTCCTCTTCCCCCACTGGCTGTATGAAAAAGTGTTGCGATGCGGTGTCTGGTGGATCTTGGAATCCTTTTAGCAGGTTGATATGAAACGTCTGGTGCTTCTTGGTTCTGTCCGGCATATGGATTTCATAGTTGACTGTTCCGACCTGTCTGGTGACCTCATATGGGCCCTGCCATCTAGCCAGCAGCTTGCTCTCACTGGAAGGTAACAGCAACAGCACCTTCTGCCCAGGTTGAAACACTCTTTCTCTGGCCTTCTGGTCATACCAGGTTCTCTGAGTCTTTTGGGCATTCATCAGGTTCCCCTTGGCCAGGGCTGCCATTTACTCCAACCGCTCCCTCATCTTGACCACGTAGGATACAATGTTTTCACCGGCAGGCTTCGGATTCTCCCAGTGGTCTTTAAGCAGATCCAGGGGACCTCTCACCTCACGTCCATACAGCAGTTCAAAAGGTGAGAACCCGGTTGAGGATTGTGGCACCTCCCGGTAGGCGAAGAGGAGGTATGGCAACCACTGGTCCCAGTCGGCACCTGTCTCTGAAACAAACTTGCGCAGCATGCTCTTCAAGGTCTGGTTGTATCGCTCGACAAGGCCGTCCGTTTGGGGGTGATAAGGGGTGGTCTTAATGCCCTTTACTCCTAGCAGCTGATACACCTGCTTCAGTAACTTGGAGAGAAAGTTTGTGCCGCAGACAGTAAGTATCTCTCTGGCTATGCCTACCCTAGAGAATAACTGTAGTAGGCAATTCGCCACATACCTGGCTTTAACAGATCTCAGGGGAAACACTTCGGGGTAGCGGGTAGCATAGTCACAAATTACCAGCGGTTACCCGCTGCACTTCTCTCTAAAGGCCCAACTACATCCATACCTATTCTTTCAAACGGAGTTTCAATTATGGGCAAGGGCTGTAACGGGGCTTTAGCTACCCTTTGCCTAGATGTAATCTGGCAGGTCTCACAGGCCTGGCAAAACTGGGACAGCTGGGTGTACAGGCCTGGCCAGGCAAACCGACGACCCACTCTGCACAGTGTTTTATTAAATGCCATGTGCCCTGCCCAAGGAACTGAGTGGCCGAGTTCCATTACCGTGTTTCGAAGTAACTGGGGTAAAGCTAATGCTTCAATCTCACCCTGACGGCGGTACATAATACCCTGTTTAATGAGGTAAATAGCATCCTCCTTAAATCCTGCATCTGCTGTTTTTACACCATCAACCTCTGACACTTTCTCAAACCACTGTGTAAGGGAAGGGTCCTTCCTCTGCAGCTCACCTACATCGGGGGGAATCTGAATGTCTAGCGGGTGACTAGGTACAGGGAGCTCTATGCTTTCCCTAGGGGCCGCCAAAAATGTGTCCCTGCGTTTCTGCGCTTTGGACAGGCGCTGCTTGTTTGTACCTGCCTTGAGCTCAGAATTATAAAATGGTAGCTCACCAAGGGTCGCCTTTGCCGTCTGCGCCCTTGTAGCGACATTACACATCCTAATCTGGGTGTCTGAGTTTACCTTGAACTCCCCATCGGAGGGATTGGGCTTCCCGGGCACTTCTACACTCTGGGGATCCAAGGGAATGACTGGTGGAGGAACTGATAGGGCACGTGGTGATGGCTGTTCTTGCACAAGATCTAGCAATGTTGGAACATCCAGGCCTAAAATGACGGCATAAGGCAGCTTGGGTGCTAGTGCCACCGGAAGAAGGAAAGTCTGCCCCCCGACAGTCAAATACACCTCGGCAGTGGGGTAAGGCCTTTCATCTCCGTGGATGCAACTGATGGTAGCTTTATCAGGGGCCCACTGATCCCTGCCAACAAGACTTGACCTCACCACTGTCTGGAAACTGCCACTATCCACCAGTGCTTCCTCACGCTGACCATTGATGAGTACCGGAACTATCTGCCTAACTACTGGCTTCCTGGTGGGTCTCGGAACAGTGCAAAGAAGAGAGGGCTTACTCTGCCTAGCCACTGGGCATGTGGGTCGTGTGTGGCCCACCTCATTACAATGATAGCACCTTACTTCTGGCAGTTCGCAAAGCTTTTGCTTTCTGTCCTTGCTGAATGAAATACTTCAGCGAGGCGGGACGCTTCCTCCGCAGACTTAGGATCATGTTCCCGGATCCAAACTTCCATCTCTGGGTTCACCATGCGTAGGAACTGTTCAAGGATGAGTATCTCACAAATGTCTTTGATGCTGGACGTCTCAAACCTCACCCACTTGCAGAAGAGGTCCTTCAGTCGGACGTACAGCTCACGTGGGGTCTCGTCCTGTTGGATGTCGAACTGCCAGAACCGATACCCGTCGGGCAAAAGTAATGCTTTTGGGGGTGAACCAACGGACAGGTTTGAGGAACTGTCTGAGATGATGAAAGCACTCATGCAGTCTCAGAAGCAGCTTCAAGACCAGGTATCTGAGATGAGAGCGGGGCCGCCAACAGAGCAAGGCAGTGATGAGGAGCGGCCCAGAAGAAGAGGGGACTTCGGTGATGATCGGGAGCAGACGTCTTCATCCAGGCGACGGTCGCCAAGACGTCAGAGAGAACCACCGCTTCACCGCGAGCCGAAGTTGTGGCCACTGGGGCCAGATGAAGACGTTGAACAGTTCCTAACCACCTTCGAACGCATGGCCCAGGTCTGTCGTTGGGACCAAGAAGAATGAGCTGTCCGATTGGTTCCCCTGCTGACTGGTAAAGCACGCAGTGCGTACGTGCTAATGGACATTAGTGACTCTGAGGACTACGAGCAAGTCAAAGCAGCAATCCTGGCCAAGTACGAAATCACCGCTGACACCTATAGACGGAGGTTTCGGGCCCTCGACATCCCACTTCTGACACCAATTGTGAAGCTGACCGTTGAGCGGCCCGACCAAGCAAGGAGAAAGAGGCAGAGAATTCAAATATAAGCCGGTGTGGGCATTTATTACTCACAAACATGACACAGCCTCAATCTGCTGTTCACATGAGCACAGCCACCAGGATCTCACACACATTACCTCCCCTAACAGCCAGGGAAACAGAGCCTAAATACCCACACACACTAATCAGCAACTAGACACAGGTGAGGGGGGAGGAGACAACACAGGGCCCCAGGTGCACATAATCCAGCAACAGACATAATGGGAGGGGGAACACTTTTCAAACAGAAACATATAACTGAACAGAAGTACACACCCAACTAAACGCAGTCAGCACTTGTACAATTAATGCCACTTAACACTATGATGTCTACACCCCCCACATATTATTTGCACCCGGATTATTCTTAACCGCTGTCATTATACACCAGCATAAACACTTTCGGCGCTCTCGCTAACTCCCCTATCTTGTCAGGCGGAGCCGAGGACCCGACCAGCACCTGCCAGACGACATTTCAATGAATACGGTGTAATTCTTTAATAAATACTCTCTCAATAATTAGTATAAATTATATAAAATGTGCAAATATGCCATGCCAAACGGTACTGTGCAATCGCGCTCATAAAGTGCAAAACTGTTCACCAAAGTGCTGAGTTACCAGGTCCGAAGCCGTCAGTTCACAGTGACGAAGTTACCTTCGTCACACTGAGAATCGAAGTTATGTGATGGAATTTAGCACCCGGAAAGCTATCTATCTGAAGGTGGGGGTCTGTAAAGGGGGGGATGCGGGAGAGATTGGAGTCCCCGACAATGAGGGTCCTCTTCAGCAACTCCAACGACCATACCTGCAGTTTCTTGAAGGTTCTGGGATGTGTGTGAGGTTCTGGGCGTGTGGGGGAGCCAGGTGCCGCTGCAGAGACCCCTGTGGAGTGGGAGGTGGATGTCTCAGATGTTAGGCTTGAAGTCAAACTGACTCTCAGTGGGCCTTTGATCATCACCTCAGGGCTCAGTATGCTTTGCAGGGGCTCCACAGCAAACCGCTCTGGCTCCTTCTGCTGGCTGTTGTGCAGAACTGGTGGTGAAGAAGAGGAGATAGTGTTACTGCAGGGGAGAGCGACATTGCTGTATATCTGTATGGAGGGTGGAGAGGGAGGTGAAGAGATGGAAATGAGATGGGAGAGGGAGGTAGGTGTCTGAATTAACGGGGTATCTACTCTCTGTGGGGAGGGTGGCACGGAGGGAGGGGAGGAAGGAGAGACGGAGGGCCAGGTCAAGAACCCAGTCCCATCGGCCCCCAGACGGTCGAGCACCGTCCGAGGGAGCGGATGGACCTCAATCCGCAACCGGTTCCCAAGAGTGCGCTGAGGCAGGGGCAGAGGAAGCACCCCCAGGCCCCCCGCCACAGCCCTCCCCCCGACGCACAGAGGCCCGAGGAAGTAGAAAGAGAAGTCGGGAAGGAAGCGGGGTGAGGAGTCAGTTGAGAAGGGGGGTTAGTGGGAGGTTTGTATTTGGGCCAGGTAGGGAGTGAGGAAATGGGGGGAGGAGGAAGGGGGAGGTGAGGGAGAGGGTCAGGGGGTGATGAGGCAGGAGGGAGAGTGGGGTTGGGTTTAGGGCTTGGGGTGAGGTTGGGTTTAGGGCCTGGGGTGAGGTTGGGTTTAGGGCCTGGGGTGAGGTTGGGTTTAGGGCTTGGGGTGAGATTAGGATTAGGCGAGGAGAGGGAGGCCTTAGGTTTAGGATTAGGGGCAGGGTAGGGGTTAGAAAGGTGAGTTGAGGGAATAGGAACTGGAGCAGAAGGGGGAGGAGGGGGGGGAGGAGAGCAGGGAGAAGAGGGATGAGGATGGGGAGGGGGGTGAGCAGAGTGATGAGTGTGGAGGGGCAGATTGGCTGCTGGTGGATGAAGAGGAGGAAGAAGAGGAGGAAAGTCAGAGGGGGCAAACAAGGGCGCCGCAGGGCCCTCCTCAGCTGGGGGCCCCCTGGTTAGGAGGTCCCTCAAGGTGGGAGGCGGACCCATCAATTATATTTTTCATTTAGTCCGCCCGGGTCAATGGTGCCCAGGCGATGGATCCACCTCCGCCCCGCCGCTCATTGAAGGAGTGCTGAATTGCGGTGAGGCCAAGTGGGGTTTCAATGTTGGTGTAAAGGGATACTATGTCTATGGAGAAAATGAGAGTGTGGCTGGGGACTGTGAGGTTTTTTATTTTGTTGACAAAATCATACGTGTCTCTGAGATAACTGGGGTGGAGTTTTGAAAGGGGATTAATAAAATTATCGATGTATTCTGTGATGTTGTATGATTCTGAACCGCAGTCGCTGATGATGGGGTGGCCGACCGGAACCACAGAGGGGACCGTCCACGTCTCCACAGGCTTGTGGATCTTGGGGAGCAGGTAGAAAAGGCGGGGCCTGGGCTCCTCCGGACCATCCAGATATTGTTTTTGTTTTTTGTTTATGATTTTGTTAGTGTAAAGTGTTGCTGTAATGTCCCTAACTAGTTTTTGTGTTTCCAATTGAAGTGGGTGTGTCAGTGATCTGTAGTATGTTTTGTCATTTAACTGCCTATGTGCTTCCAATATATAATTGTCCCTATCTTGTATGACTATTTGGCCCCCCTTACCTGCAGGTTTGTTGACTATGTGTTGGCTGTTACCTAATGTTTTAATAATTTGTAACACTGTGCTGTTTTTTGTATAAATAAATGTTTTACATTCTTCCAAGTAGTATTCTGGACATTTCTTTATTAGTTCTGCTAAGTCATGTTGTATGTTTTAGGTGTCTAGCTCTGATACACAGTGGAGTTTAATATTACATATTATGTATAAGTCATTTAATATAATCACACAAATGTGTTTTATATTTAATAATGCCTAAATGAATAAACCTATAATAATAACTACTGCTAACTATAATATAATCAACTTCAAATATGGAGAGTCTGAGAAGAGTTTAGAACCGGGGACTCACGCATCAAGTAGCAACGCTTATATCACTGCTTATACATTGAAATATCTCCCGTTAGCTTAGCAACTAGGTTAGCATAATATTAGCATTTCACACATTCACTGTTCACCGTGACATACATTATAATGTAACCCATTATCCCTCTCTTAATTCAACACAATTATTTTATATTTAATAATTCCATAATAACTAAACCTATAAGAATTAACTTAAAAGTATCCCTCTCTCAATTCAACTAATTTTAAATAATTTTCACATTTCCATTAAAAGGCTCAGGCGGGTATCGTACCCGGGTCGCCAAGGGCAAAGGCTAACGCTAATCTCAGTACGCCACAGGGCCGCTTAGAGATTACAGGGGAAAAAGTCTACTATATACGGATATATTTCTCAGTATGTATATCAACGGGACATTTTCATATCTTTTCCGCCATCAAAATGTATAAACGACACATCAAATCACATCTACAGACCAAGACGAAGCAAATTGAAGTACTGCCAGCATGTGAAAAACTTTTACATTTAATAGTTACAAAATGAATAAACCTATTATACAAACTACCCTAAAGTACTATAACACTAACTATACAATAATCAACTTCAAATATGGAGAGTTTGAGAAGACAACTTTCCATATGTAATTATCTCTTGACTAAATATTAAAAATGTTACATGATGCCATAGCATGGGTTCGCCACCATCCACACCAATGAGCAACACTGATATCACTGCAACTGCACTGCTTAGAATCTGCAAGCCTGGTGGTGGGGGAGGGGAATACAATGAAATGGCTCTTAGTACTGTGTACACGGTCGCAGGGTCCCCACATTTTGCAAGCAGGTTCCACACAAGTGCAACAACACACTCTCAAAGGCTCGGAGCGCCAAGCACATTTTTTGAATTTTTTTCAATTTGCTCATTCTTCTCCAGCAAAACCCTGTCTGACTCTACGAGTAACCCAGGATTTTGTGAGAAAGTTTGCCATTTTATTGAAAAAAAGTTCTGGGTGTTCTAGGGTTCCCATACTTCAGATCCCTGATCTGGGCCCTATTTAGGCCCTTTTTGGGCCCTGTGAAAAAATGATCTATTTATATCTCTTTTAGGATTTCACGTTTTTTTAATTAAAAATATTTTATAGGAGCGAACGGTAGCAGCTGGATCCCTGAAATTCTACACCAGTGTACTACATATAGCGGGGAACATTTGCTGTGAATATCAATTGCGTCACTCAAATGCTTGATTTTATATCAATATTATTCCAATGAAAAGCTAATTTGTCCAAAAGTGCTACTAATTCATATATTTTGATAACAATGTCTGATCGGTTCGGGCTCAATGGCTATTCCCCACCTATAATTATTCCGCATCCAATGGTACCCTCCTTGAGTCTCTAGGCCTTCAGGGGGCGGAGCTAGGGCAGTCAGACGCCAATGGCAGTAATGCATGATGGCATTTGATTGAAAAACAGTTCTGGGTGGGCTAGGGTGCCCATATTTCAGATTCCTGATCTGGGCCCTATTTAGAGGCCCCCTGTGAACACATTATCTCTTTAGCCCTTTTCAAAGTACTTTAAACACTCACGGAGCAATGCGGCTTCTCAAAAGGCCTTAACGGAAGGTTTTGTTACATTTTAAGCCGTAACCTTTGACATTTAGTCGCACCAGAGGCATCCATCTGCATCTGCTCTGCGAGACGGTTAAACTGACATCAAGCTCAAAGCGGTCAGACCTTCTCATGTATAGTTACTCATGTGTAGTACAGTGTATAGATAGATAACTTTCGCGTGTGAGGCGAATGTGATGACCACTACACTACAGAAACTGCTGAAGAGCTACGTACATGTTTGCACGTAGATGCAACATTGATATTTAATTGTAAACCTTCAAAACGACGGACCACATGTTGATCTCTGAGACTCGGAGAGATTTTACACTGGATCCAGTCACAGCTGCAGCTTCATGGACTTTCGAGACAGCAACTGTATACTGGACCCAAATGCTATCCTGGATATGACCTGTAACCCCTCAAAGAGCGACACCTAGGGTTGACGTGCTAGGATTGACGTGCTAGGATTGCTGTTAGAGCATTCCTCGTTAGTATAGTGGACAGTATCTCTGCTTGTCACGCAGAAGACCGTAGTTCGATTCCCCGATGGAGATAATTTTCAATAACAGCTGGCCTTTATTCACCAAAGGAGGCAAGCATCAATCAACTCATGAACGAGGATGCCACCAAGAGGCCCTTGTAAACACTTTCAGATAAGCGCTTACCTGAACCATGGCAACTGAACTTTCGTACGGTCATCATTATAACAATCATGACAGAGCTACCAAGTGCATGCTGAATTGAAGTACCCTAAGCATGAACCCTGACATTCTACACCAGTGTACTACATATAGCGGGGAACATTTGCTGTGAATATCAGTTGCGTCACTCAAATGCTTGATTTTATATCAATATTATTCCAATGAAAAGCTAATTTGTCCAAAAGTGCTACTAATTCATATCTTTTGATAACAACATCTAATCGGTTCGGGCTCAATGGCTTTTCCCCACCTCTAATTATTCCGCATCCAATGGTACCCTCTTTGAGTCTCTAGGCCTTCAGGGGGCGGAGCTAGGGCAGTCGAACGCCAATGGCAGTAATGTTTGCTGTAGCAGAGTCCAAGTGGTGTAGGCATTATACTTTATTTTCAGACAACAAATAACTGTCTATTGCATTGGCCGGGAATCGGACCCGGGTCTCCCACGTGGCAGGTGAGAATTCTACCACTGAACCACCAATGCTGAATTATAAAGCCACCATAGGGCAGTTGAGGCGAAAAGTTCAGCCAACAAAGACTGTTTTTCAAGCAACCACGCTTCTATAGCCAAGTGAGGGCCACCGCGAGGGCTTGGACTGGGACAACTATGGTGGTGTCTGTTCTCGAGGACGGCCTCCACAATAACTCTGGTTTCTCTTCAAAGCGTATAAGTCTTTCGCCTTTTACTAAAGACTTCCGTGGAGAGGAACACCTACGAGTTCAACCTATTTTTGGTAGGCTTGGCCATTTGGCTGAGCATTCTGAGTTTGTGAAAGACAAGAGCAGTCATTAGCACCTATGCGATCCAAGCTACCCAGCACCTATGTTACGCCAGGTCAAAAGAGCCGCACCAAGACCTGCAGCGACTGCGCAATGAGTCCGTCTCCCGCAGCAAACTTTAAGGGTCATTGCTTCTCGGCCTTTTGGCTAAGATCAAGTGTAGTATCTGTTCTTATCAGTTTAATATCTGATACGTCCCCTATACGGGGACTATATATTTAATGGATTTTTAGCACTGGGAGCTGAAAGAGGGGCTTGCCCCGTTCACTCCACGCATCGACCCAGTATTGCAGCGCCTCTGGGAACGGTGCACCCATCTCCTGCCTTGTAGAAAAACAAACAAAGACGCATCTCGAAACCAAAACAGATGGTTTCAATTGAGGGCGGAATCTGCAGCACATCAGCAGCAGATCTTTTTTGGACAAAATGCCAAAGAAGCCACAGGTGAGAGCCACGAACCATGCTAGCGCAGCTGGGGGAAAGGGTGTGGCCTGGGATGTGGAAAAGCCAAGTGAGGGTCACCGCGAGGGCTTGGACTGGGACAACTATAGTGGTGTCTGTTCTCGAGGATGGCCTCCACAATTACTCTGGTTTCTCTTCAAAGCGTATAAGTCTTTCGCCTTTTACTGAAGACTTCCGTGGAGAAGAACAACTACGAGTTCAACCTATTTTTGGTAGGTTTGGCCATTTGGCTGAGCATTCTGAGTTTGTGAAAGACAAGAGCAGTCATTAGCACCTGGGCGATCCAAGCTACCCAGCGCCTCTGTTACGCCAGGTCAAAAGAGCCGCACCAAGACCTGCGGCGACTGCGCAACGAGTCCGTCTCCCGCAGCAAACTTTAAGGGTCATCGCTTCTCGGCCTTTTTGCTTAGACAGCGATCACCTGCCCTTGGATGGAAAACTTTTGCCTGTTGTGGCTCTGGTTTTTTATCTACATCTGGGAGGACATTGTTCTGTATTTGTTTTGCATCATTGAGTTGTTGTTTTGTCTTTGATTTCTTGCAGATTCGTGACAGGCCTCGTTGGTGCTTTGGTCGCACACCTTGTCCTCTGGCCCCAGCGGCTGAACAAAGGAGGGACCCGGGACAAACCAACCCAGGACAAACCAACCTGGAACATCGGCCGCACACCTCATCGCCTGGGGCCAACAGCTGAACTAGGGAGGGGTGAGTACCCCTTTTGACCTGCGGTGCCTCTAACATGTCGGCCTACCATGCCGGCATGCAGAGGCACCATAGTGTGAGGTTCACTTTTGTGGAGAAAGATGGGAAGCAGCTGGCGCTGTCCAGACTGGACTTCTCCAGAAACCTCATACAGAAGGCTTTAAACTTCACACCTGATGACTTAAACTGCATCCTCACCCTGCCTTTCAACAAAGGCTTTGACGTTTCCGTACGTCAATTGCCTTTAGAGAATTTTGGATAAAATTTGAAAGTGTGAAAGCCCAGTTTTTTGCTTTTAGTGTTGAGAAACTGACTGACAATGCCTTGAAAGTAGTCATTGTCAGGATGTTCAATGAGACAGTAACTGCAGAAGACATCCATTTTTGGCTGGGTAGATACTGCACAGTAAAAGGCATGGCTTCAAAAGTGAGAGATGAGGACGGCATTTGGAACTGTGCCTGGCGTGTCCCCATTCAACAATGGCAAGACCCCCAGGGCTAGCTAGGCCTTAAACAACTGCCATCAATGATAGTTCTGGGGAACAACAGGGGATACATCCACTATCAGGGACAGCCCAAACTCTGCCGCAAGTGTGGAGAGCATGGGCACCTAGCGGAAGCATGTCAGCAGATGGTTTGTCGGAAATGTAGACAGATTGGGCATACCTTTTGAGGAGTGTACAAATGGCAGAAAGTGTAACCTTTGTGGAGAATCCAACCACCTCTTCAGAGATTGCCCTCAGTCTTTTGCCAACAAGCTTAAAGCTGTAAGAGTAGATAGACAAAATGGCAGACGAGAGGAAACAGGTGAAATGTTGATTGGAGAGGCGGAGACAGACACTTCGAATCACCCTCCAAATCCTGTTACTGGAAAAAGAGGACCAGGTGAGGAGGGGCAAGGGGAGGGAACTGTGGATCCAAATTTGGATCCCCCGCCAATGGAGAGTGGAGAGGGTGTAGTGCAGGACGGGGGCGGAGCTAACCCCACAAATGAAAAGGAACCTGACACTCACCTGAAGAGCGTTAGCAACAAGAAGAGAGTAAGAACTGACTACTCCCCAGAAAATTCATCTCTGGAGGAATCCAGGGTATTCCCCTCCACCTCCCCAAATCAGATATCCTTTCTAACCATGGTTCTGCAATCGACCCCAAAGAAGTCAACTTTCGACGCAAGACTGCGTGAGAGGCCAACCCCAAGAATCCGAAAGGGAAGAGAAGGGCAACCCCCTTACTCCTCCCCGGTAAGACCAAAGGAAGAGCTCGACTCACATGAGATTGGCTAACAACCGTTGTTTTTTAACAGCATAACCCCCTTTTAGTCGTTTTGAAATGTTGTACCTGTTAATCTTAACCATACTCATGACACTCACAGTCTCGACAATAAACGTGAGAAGTGTAAAGTCGAGATTTAGAGCCCAGACTGTTTTATCCTTTCTCAACTCTTTGGAGTTCCAGACCTCCACTTGTTTCTAGGAAGCAGATATACATCACTCCACATCTACGCTTCCACAGCCCCCTCCAAAAACCCAAAGACGGCGGCAATGACAAGATTCTGGATGGGAAGTTTTCTACGAAGGATAAAGATCTTACCAATAGATCTCAAAGTACCAGTGTCTTTTAACCTGCCACCACCTTATGCTTTCAGTCGAACGTTTTTAAAGAAACTCCAGCTTGAGCAGGAGGGTTTGCATGTTTTAACTAACCATCGCTCTCTTATCTCTGTTGTGCAGGAGCGAGAACCAGTGAGTCCAGTGCACGGGCTCGCCTTCGGTGAGCCCTCAACAGTTTGGTGCAACGTGAACCATCCCACTCTGACAAACAGACTCCGGGATATGTCATGGATGGTGGCTCATGAGATCCTCCCAGTCAGGTCCGTAATGCACTCCCGGGGCATGGCGGCGAACTCAACTTGCCCCCGACCAGGCTGTGGCACAACTGAGACGGTGAGGCATCTGCTCTGGGAGTGTAGCGCTGCCGTAGACCAGTCAATCAATCAATCAATCAATGTTTATTTATATAGCCCAATATCACAAATGTTACATTTGTCTCAGTGGTCTTCACAGTGTGTACAGAATATCAGTATGACAATACGACACCCTCTGTCCTTAGACCCTCACATCGTACAAGGAAAAACTTCCAAAGAAAACCCAGTTTAAAGGGAAAAATGGGAGAAACCTCAGGGAGAGCAACAGAGGAGGGATCCCTCTCCCAGGACGGACAGACGTGCAATAGATGCCGTGTGTAAATTGAAAAGATAATACATTTGCAACATAGGTAGTCCAAATGTTTGGAAATGCATGTGTGTATAATAGGAAGATGAATCCACGAGGATATCCATCCAGGACCTATGATCCAGGACCACAGCCACGACTCAAGATCCAGCGCTCGTGATCCAGGACACAGGACCGCAGGATCATCCATGACTCCGGATCCCAGCGTATATAGACACCAAAAAGAAAGACATTTGGGGAAGCTGGGTTAATCGGAACATGAGTGTACACGGGTATAGACAGAGAGAAGGAAGAAGTAAGATGTCCCCCGACAAACTAAGCCTATATCAGCAAAACTAGGGGCTGAATCTAATCAGCCCTAACTATAAGCTTTATCAAAAAGGAAGGTCTTAAGCGCACTCTTAAAAACGGATAGGGTGTCTGCCGCCCGAACACAAACTGGAAGCTGATTCCACAAATGTGGAGCTTGATAAGAAAAGGCTCTGGCTCCCATTGTACTTTTAAAGATTCTAGGAACAACCAACAACCCTGCATTCTTGGAACGCAATGCCCTAGTAGGACAGTAGGGTATAATGAGTTCTTTAAGGTAAGATGGCGCCTGCCCATTAAGGGCTTTGTAGGCGAGAAGAAGAATTTTAAATTCTATCCTGTGTTCTATAGGGAGCCAGTGTAAGGCAGCCAGAACAGGAGTAATGTGGTCCCTTTTCCTAACTCTGGTTAGTACACGAGCCGCAGCATTTTGAATCAGCTGAAGCGACTTGATTGACTTCTTGGTACTCCCTGATAATAAAGAGTTACAATAATCCAGCCTAGAAGTAACAAATGCATGGACTAGTTTCTCTGCATCGTTTTGATGCAAGATATGCCTGATTTTTGCAATGTTACGTAGATGGAAGTAGGCGGTCCTTGAAATTGATTTTATGTGGGCGTTAAAGGATAAATCCTGATCAAATATAACAGCAAGATTCCTTACAGTCTCACTGGAGGCCAAATTAATGCCATCCATAGTTAGTATGTCTTTAGATAATTTGTTTCGTAGATTCTTCGGGCCAAGTACAATAACTTCAGTTTTGGTCGTGTTTAACATCAAAAAGTTTAAGGTCATCCACGTTTTTAAGTCCTTAAGGCAGTCTTGAATTTTATTTAGATGATTAATTTCATCAGGCTTGATTGATAAATATAGTTGAGTATCATCCGCATAACAATGAAAGTTTACAGAATGATTCCTTATAATATTGCCTAATGGAAGCATATATAATGTGAACAAAATAGGTCCGAGCACTGAGCCCTGTGTCACTCCATGGCTAACTTTGGTTTGCGTGGAAGATTCATCGTTAACACGTACAAACTGAGAGCGTTCAGATAGATAGGACCTAAACCAGCCTAAAGCAGTTCCCTGTATGCCAACTAAGTGCTCTAGTCTTTGCAATAGGATATCATGGTCGATAGTATCAAATGCAGCACTAAGATCGAGCAAAACAAGAATAGAGACAAGTCCCTTGTCTGAGGCTATTAGAATATCATTTGTGACTTTAACCAGAGCTGTCTCTGTGCTATGATGTGTTCTAAAGCCAGACTGAAAATCTTCTAAAGCCAGACTGAAAATCTTCAAATAAATCATTGTTTTTTAAGTAATCACACAACTGTTTTGCGACCGCTTTCTCAAGAATTTTTGAGAGGAACGGAAGATTAGAAATAGGTCTATAGTTGGCTAAAACCTCTGGATCGAGGTTGTGCTTTTTAAGAAGCGGTTTTATCACTGCTACTTTGAATGATTGTGGAACATAGCCTGATAATAAAGACATATTCATAATATTTAATAAAGAAGTGCTAATTAATGGAAAAACTTCCTTCAACAGCTTAGTTGGAATTGGGTCTAACATGCACGTTGATGGTTTAGAAGAGAGAATCATTGAATGTAATTGTTCAAGGTTAATGACTGAAAAACATTCTAGTTTACTATCTAGTGTAATATTAGAACTTACGATTCCGGGAGCTGTTGATAACACTATACTGGTCGAAGGCAAGAGGTTATTAATTTTGTTTCTAAGAGTAACAATTTTATCGTTAAAAAAGCACATAAAATCATTACTACTGAGTGCTAAGGGAATAGAAGGCTCAATCGAGCTGTGGCTCTCTGTCAGCCTGGCTACAGTGCTGAAAAGAAATCTTGCATTATTCTTATTCTCATCTATTAATGAAGAGTAGTAGGCTGCTCTCGCTTTACGCAGTGCTTTCTTATATTCATTGAGAGTAATATGCCAAATTAAACGAGATTCTTCAAGTTTAGTGGAACGCCATATCCTTTCAAGTTGTCTAGACTTTTGCTTTATTTTGCGGGTTTCGGCATTATGCCATGGAGCTAATCTATGTTGTTTTATTTTCTTCTTTTTCAAAGGAGCAACAGAGTCTAATTTTATTCGCAGCGCATCTATAGCACTATCAACAACATGATCAATTTGGGGTGGTGTACATTTTGTATAAGTTTCCTCCCCTACATGCAGACATGCTATCGAGTTAAGTATTGGTTGAATCTCTTCCTTAAATGTGGCTATAGCACTAACAGATAGGTTTCTGCTGCAAGAGCTTTTGACTAATGCTTTGTAGTCTAGTAACAGTACTTCAAAAGTTACTAAGAAATGGTCGGATAAAGCAGGATTATGCGGTTCGACTAATAGTTGCTCAATTTCAATACCATAAGTCAGAACAAGGTCGAGAGTGTGATTAGACCAGTGGGCAAAAGCCGGCTCCTTAAAATTCCCGTGCTTGCCGGCAAGGGAGGACCTCACAGCACAGCTCATACTATATGGGGTGAGCCAGAAACAGGACTGTTCTAGGGACTTTTCCAAGCAGTGGCTCACCCTAGCTGCCATTAAAGATGCCATATGGACCTCCAGAAACTTGCTGGTAAGAAGGCACATGCAGATCCCCCCCGTGGCTGTGATCCAGATGGCTGGGGCAACAATAAAATCAGCGACGCGGCACGCCCAGGACACAGCCAAAAAGAAAAATCGCCTCTGTGCTCATTCGGATGAAGGAGCAGGAGCCACACGGGAAAGGTCAAAGCAGCGCAGGCCTGACTCTCCGGGGGGTCTCCTCTGAGCCCCGTGACAAAGATCCGAGAGAAACAACCTGTTAAATGTGAGTGGGATGAGTTAATATTGATAGGGACTCACTGCGCTCCTGGACAACAATTTACCCAATGTACCCCCTTTTTAAGATTTTAAATGAAAACTGTTTGCATACAAAATGTTTTAATGAAATGCGATGTTTTTTTTTTTTTTATGAAAATGGGTCTGATCTTAAAGTGTACATGTATTTATTATATGAAAACTCAAAATACACTGATGTGACAAAAAAATGATTTAAATATGAAAAGTACATGAATTAAGTGACAATAAAACTTTTCCCAAAAGAAAAAATCTGTTCTTATCAGTTTAATATCTGATACATCCCCTATACGGGGACTATATATTAAATGGATTTTTAGCACTGGGAGCTGAAAGAGGGGCTTGCCCCGTTCACTCCACGCATCGACCCGGTATTGCAGCGCCTCCGGGAACGGTGCACCCATCTCCTGCCTTGTGGAAAAATAAACAAAGACGCATCTCGAAACCAAAACAGATGGTTTCAATTGAGGGCAGAAACTGCAGCGGATTTTTTTGGACTCAATGCCAAAGACGCTAAAGATGACAAATTGAACTTGCTTGGCTCTGGAGCGTGGCACGCTGAGTGAGGCTCACTGCAAGGGACAGAGATATTTCGAGCCCAAAGGAAGGACACGCTCTTGGGAGGACATTGGCACCAGAAAGTCTCTCCTGGAGCAAAGAAGCCGCCACACATGCAAGCTGTAGCCAGGTTGTCTTTGACCTTTTCTTCAACATTATAATCAGGGGAGAGCGCGAACGCAGTTCCCCACTACCACAAATTATGCAGTCGAGATTCCCACATTTGGGGAATTCGCAGCGGTCAGCATAGCCGGGGTGCAATGGCCGAGCCTCGCCCTGGGTGAACCACCTTGGTGATCATGGTATCTCCCCTGCCAGGTAAGTATGAGTTGGACGGGTCAGAGACAGGGCAGTCTTGCAATGACAAAGGACACGGCGTGGCGGTTCCTGCCTCTGAGCCGGCCAAAGCAGCCCATCAACCACATTTAACCCTAAGCCTTAAAGACAGATAAGGCTTGAAATAGACATAGGTTCCAATCGGGGGCACAAAGTGCAGCACAGCAGCAGGGGTCTTTTTTGCACTCAATGACAAAGAAGCCAAAGGCGAGAGCCACGAACCATGCTAGTGCAGCTTCTGTCTGCAGTTTTCGGCCCATTTAAACCCAGTGTTTTGCTCCATTTGAGCTCTATGTGTTCTGCTACCATAATACAAAGTTGACCTTGCTCAGAGACCTGGGAATACCCCCCAGATGCAAGGCAATATTGTGTTACTCCGATAGCACATATAATAAAATTGGTACGATACAGAGAAGATTAGCATTAGCCCATTGTTCAGGATACTGCCCATTGTTCTCTGTGAAAGCAGGGGAGCAAGAAGAGGAAAGTGGGCCCTGCTCCGCGGAGCCGAAGGTCGGCGGTTCGATCCCCAGCTGTGGCAGAGATGAGGAAGAGCTCCCCTCTCAGCCAGCACTGCCTGACACACATGACTCTAAAACAGGGGGTTTTGGTCAATGATGATGATAAACTACAAAGAGTACGGTTTAGTATCTGTAAAGTGCTGTAATGAAATAATAAAGAAATAAATAAAGTTTCCACACAAAGTTCATTTCAGAGTTTTATTTTAAAATAAATAAAGAAAGTGGGCCCTGCTCCGCGGAGCGGAAGGTCCGCGGTTCGATCCCCAGCTGTGGCAGAGATGAGGAAGAGCTCCCCTCTCAGCCAGCACTGCCTGACACACATGACTCTAAAACAGGGGGTTTTGGTCAATGATGATGATAAACTACAAAGAGTACGGTTTAGTATCTGTAAAGTGCTGTAATGAAATAATAAAGAAATAAATAAAGTTTCCACACAAAGTTCATTTCAGAGTTTTATTTTAAATTAAATAAAGATAAAAGATCATCATTCCCCCCCCTCTGGGTCCCTTTTTAGTCTTTTCCTCTCCTCCCGCCATTCCTCCACAGTTTTCCCGCCAGCAGCTGCACAGTAAGACACACCTGCAATGCGAGTGTGGCCAGTGTCAATCCTCTTGGGCAGGCCACACTTGCTGCAGGTGTACTGACCCCTCTGCTGGCGGGGTTTGCTCCAGGGCGACGGCCCACCCCTTGCAGCATCAGCCTCCGCCGCCTTCCTCTTCCTGTATGCCGTTGTCCTGGGCACACGGAGAGGAGGAGGCTGAGCAGCAGGGGCAGCCGGGAGCAGTGTCAGATGAGGAGGAGGAGGAGGAGGAGGAGGAGGGGCAACAGCCATGTGAGGGCCAGCCGGGAGCAGTAACCGTAGACGAGTAGGAGGAGGAGGAGGAGGGGCAGCAGCCATGCGAGGGCCAGCCGGGAGCAGTGTCAGATGAGGAGGAGGAGGTCCCGGCACCTCCGGGATGTTGTAATTGAAGGGCTGTCCTTGTCCCACCTGTACGAAGGACAGCCCTTTCGCCAGCGGGAGAGGCTGGACAGCCATAGCTACAGCAGGGACGACGCCAGTTCCCTGCTGTAGCACAGAGACCCCCCTGTCATTCTGGCGCCGAGAGAACCTGTAAGACAAACCCAGGCAGATGTTTTTACGGAAAGAGAAACCCCAGTACGGATTACAAAACCACCAACAAGCTGCAGGTCAGACTCACCACTGGGACAGGGTCCTCTGGTTGAGCTCAAAGAGCTGTATTTCAGTCTGAGCCATCAGCCTCGGGCTGGCCAGCACTGCCTCTCTAATGGCCACGTAGTCCGTTAGGATGAGGAACCACCGAGTCCTCATGATCCCTCCGGACCGCGTGGCCGCGGGGTGGAGACGGCAGAGCTGGCTGCAAATGGCCTCCACCAGGCGGCTGGTGCTGGGCCATGTTGCAGGGCCCGAGTTCAGCCCGAGAAGACAGCTGAGTCACGGAGAGCACAGTGAGGGTTAATAGGCAGCAAATATTTAGTACAGGAAAGACGAATATTTGAAGCCAGTCTTAACGTTGGAGACTCTCCTTTCCAGGACAGGAGGTGTTCTTCCCCTTCGCTGCCTTGAACCGCCCCTTCGGCTGCCTCTCCCGGTGTCTGGGAGGGTAGACGACTCGTCGCCTGTCCGGCTCGGGCAGGCGTTGCCAGAGGGCCATGAGGTCGTCCACCCTCTTGTCAGAAAACCCCTGAAGGCTCCTGGCTTCCAGCAGGGCCTTGGCCAGCTTCAGGACATGCTGGTATCCTGGCTGGCCATCAGGACCCTGCATCTCCTCCTGAGGAGAAAAGGAAGGAGGGAGGAGGAGAGAAGGAGGGAGGAGGAGAGAAGTGCTGCTGTGGAGTCTTGAATACATATAATTATTGTTATCATTATCAGTAGTAGCAATGTGTTGGTGAACTGACCTCAGAGTCTGAGGAGGACTGCTGAGCAGGAGCCTCAGGGGCCTCGGGAGGGTCCGGTTGGTGAGGGGCGGCCGGGCCGGATGGCTCAGACCTGGGTGCGTCAGCCGGATCACCCGACCGGGCTGCTGCGCTGGTGGAGGGGATATCTGGCTGGAAGACGGTCGGGTCCTCCACGTCTTCCTCGATACCCTCGTCCACCTCCTCCAGCGACTGGATGGCAGCAGCCTCGTCCGGAATGTCGGGGTCCAAGCTGACGTCCTCAAGCACTTTGCCCGTCTGCCTGTACAGGAACTCCACCCCGATGAGCTCCCCTGTCACGCGGCAAAAAGACAGGAAGCAAAGGATTTGCAAAATGCTCCTTTTCCTCTCAGTTATGATGTCTGAACAAAGTGAACAGGTTTCACATCACCCACCTGTGTACTCGGCAGGCTTGGTGAAGTCCTTAACCAGCTGACAGCCAAGCACCCTTTGGCTCTTCTGGTTAAGGACGTGCTTGAGGTGACCACTGTAGGAGCGCAGAGGCTCCACCTCGCCCGAAGCTGGGTTAGGGTTAGGGTTAGGGTTAGGGTTGGGGTTAGGGTTAGGTAAAACATTTTTGATCTGACTGCTGTAAGCAGAAGGATCGATGCTCTCGCCATCATTGGCACGCCTCCAGGTGTGGTCCTCTCTCATTCAGGCTCCTTTCGTGACTATATCACGTCTAAAAAATTATATCAGAAGACACATCACGTTTGTGCTTTAAGTGTCTTCTATATTCAAAAATTGACACGTCTTCAGTAGAAAACCTAGGAATCATCGATTGTTTCTGCCCATTACGTCTATACAATCTCATCCTAGGAGTGGCCCTGCTAGGGAGATCAGATCCAGCAGTGTGTCTCATACAAATTCTGCAGCTGTATGAACAGATTTAAGACTGCAGGAGGAGCAGGCAACAGGCCAGAGTGTGCCAGATAAGGCCTCAACACTCTTTTTATATAGGATCAGGTGAGTATTATTAAGAGAAGGTTATGTTTAGAGGACAAATGATCCTTCCAGAGTGAGCCTGAGACAGCATATGCCCTCCAATTTATAGGGGCAGGGGTCGTTGTTGCGTGTTTTACCGTGAAAAGTGGAGTTCTAGTGTGTTTCCCAATGCAGTAACCTGACCCTTTGACCTCAAAATGCTTATTTTATTTACAGCACACATGTTCCTATAAGTTTTGCCTTTAATATGGCTTTTTAGGATAATCCCATCAGAGTTTTCCTTTAAGTAATGCCTTTAATATGGCTTTTTAGGATAATAACGTGAGAGGGTTCCTTTAAGTCTTGCCTTTAATATGGCTTTTTAGGAAAATCATGTGAGAGTTATTATTTAAGCATGGAGGCGAATCGGTTAAGTTAAGGATTTAAGAAGGCAGTGTGTATTTTGAAGAATACAGACCTCCACACGTCACTACGGAGTCCCAGAACTAAGAGTTCACACACCATGGACTTGTGACCAAGAGGTACTGGCCAGTTAGGTAAAACATTTTTGATCTGACTGCTGTAAGCAGAAGGATCGATGCTCTCGCCATCATTGGCACGCCTCCAGGTGTGGTCCTCTCTCATTCAGGCTCCTTTCGTGACTATATCACGTCTAAAAAATTATATCAGAAGACACATCACGTTTGTGCTTTAAGTGTCTTCTATATTCAAAAATTGACACGTCTTCAGTAGAAAACCTAGGAATCATCGATTGTTTCTGCCCATTACGTCTATACAATCTCATCCTAGGAGTGGCCCTGCTAGGGAGATCAGATCCAGCAGTGTGTCTCATAAAAATTCTGCAGCTGTATGAACAGATTTAAGACTGCAGGAGGAGCAGGCAACAGGCCAGAGTGTGCCAGATAAGGCCTCAACACTCTTTTTATATAGGATCAGGTGAGTATTATTAAGAGAAGGTTATGTTTAGAGGACAAATGATCCTTCCAGAGTGAGCCTGAGACAGCATATGCCCTCCTTTTTATAGGGGCAGGGGTCATTGTTGCGTGTTTTCCCGTGAAAAGTGGAACAGACTTCAGACTACAGGAGGAGCAGGCCGGAGTGTGCCAGATAAGGCCTCAACACTATCTTTATATAGGATCAGGTAAGTATTATTAAGAGAAGGTTATGTTTAGAGGACAAATGATCCTTCCAGAGTGAGCCTGAGACAGCATATGCCCTCCTATTTATAGGGGCAGGGGTCGTTGTTGCGTGTTTTACCGTGAAAAGTGGAGTTCTAGTGTGTTTCCCAATGCAGTAACCTGACCCTTTGACCTCAAAATGCTTATTTTATTTAAAGCACACATGTTCCTATAAGTTTTGCCTTTAATATGGCTTTTTAGGATAATCCCATCAGAGTTTTCCTTTAAGTAATGCCTTTAATATGGCTTTTTAGGATAATAACGTGAGAGGGTTCCTTTAAGTCTTGCCTTTAATATGGCTTTTTAGGAAAATCATGTGAGAGTTATTATTTAAGCATGGAGGCGAATCGGTTAAGTTAAGGATTTAAGAAGGCAGTGTGTATTTTGAAGAATACAGACCTCCACACGTCACTACGGAGTCCCAGAACTAAGAGTTCACACACCATGGACTTGTGACCAAGAGGTACTGGCCAGTTAGGTAAAACATTTTTGATCTGACTGCTGTAAGCAGAAGGATCGATGCTCTCGCCATCATTGGCACGCCTCCAGGTGTGGTCCTCTCTCATTCAGGCTCCTTTCGTGACTATATCACGTCTAAAAAATTATATCAGAAGACACATCACGTTTGTGCTTTAAGTGTCTTCTATATTCAAAAATTGACACGTCTTCAGTAGAAAACCTAGGAATCATCGATTGTTTCTGCCCATTACGTCTATACAATCTCATCCTAGGAGTGGCCCTGCTAGGGAGATCAGATCCAGCAGTGTGTCTCATAAAAATTCTGCAGCTGTATGAACAGATTTAAGACTGCAGGAGGAGCAGGCAACAGGCCAGAGTGTGCCAGATAAGGCCTCAACACTCTTTTTATATAGGATCAGGTGAGTATTATTAAGAGAAGGTTATGTTTAGAGGACAAATGATCCTTCCAGAGTGAGCCTGAGACAGCATATGCCCTCCTTTTTATAGGGGCAGGGGTCGTTGTTGCGTGTTTTCCCGTGAAAAGTGGAACAGACTTCAGACTACAGGAGGAGCAGGCCGGAGTGTGCCAGATAAGGCCTCAACACTATCTTTATATAGGATCAGGTAAGTATTATTAAGAGAAGGTTATGTTTAGAGGACAAATGATCCTTCCAGAGTGAGCCTGAGACAGCATATGCCCTCCTATTTATAGGGGCAGGGGTCGTTGTTGCGTGTTTTACCGTGAAAAGTGGAGTTCTAGTGTGTTTCCCAATGCAGTAACCTGACCCTTTGACCTCAAAATGCTTATTTTATTTACAGCACACATGTTCCTATAAGTTTTGCCTTTAATATGGCTTTTTAGGATAATCCCATCAGAGTTTTCCTTTAAGTAATGCCTTTAATATGGCTTTTTAGGATAATAGGGTTAGGGTTAGGGTTAGGGTTAGGGTTAGGGTTAGGTTAAGGGGCTATTTACCACCACCCGTGTAGTTTACAATGTGTATATCTGGGGCTACGAGGTGGGCAACTGTACGGGACCTGCTCTGGGTGATAGCTTAGGCCCACGGCTATAATCTGTGAGACATTTGGGCCCAGCGGCGGTCTTCCCTGTTACTGAAATTGGAGTTTTAAAACTTCAAACGGCCATAAGTCGTTCCAGCGGGTGGGCAACTGTAGCCCACTTTGTGTGTGCGTTGTACCCGGCCCCTCGCAGGTGCCTACCGAGTTTGAGGCAAATTAGAGCATTTTTCATTTTTCAGTTAAAGCGGCCTTTACATTTGTGGAATAAGTGGAATAAATACTCTCTGTTTCCCTCAAGAGGGCGCCAAATCTTTCTCCCAAAGAACAACTGGTTAGAAAATAAATACACTACAGAGTGTTTGAATGCGCAGGCCTACATTAACAGGTTTATGGCATCACTGCCTCCTCTAAGACACGAGTGATCTGATCTCGTTCAGATTCCGCTATTGTTGCGTACAATAGCACATTCTGAACAACCCCTGGGTTAAGGTTGACACACACACACACACACACACACACACACACACACACACACACACACACACACACATACACATGAATATGTTTACAGGGATGCAGAATCGCAAATATATCCACTTTGGAGTGGCTTTAGGGGACACACAACATATCAAATCATATCTACAAATCGAGCCGAAGCTAACAAGAATAGTCTCGACTGCTTAGCATGCGGGGAAACGGGTGTGTTGAGATAAAAACCTTAACGGAAGGTTTTTTCCTGTTTTAAGACGTGACCTTTGACATTAGGTAAAACAGAGGGGTCAAACGACATGTACTCTTCGAAGTGATTCCAACGAGACGAAGACTTTGACCATTGGAGCTTTGTTACATTTTAAGCTGTAACCTTTGACATGTAGTCGCACCAGAGGCATCCATAACCCTAACCAGACAGCATTTTGTGAGAAAGTTTGACATTTTATTGAAAAAAGTTCTGGGTGGGTTACAGTTTACATACTTCAGATTCCTGATCTGGGCCTTATTTAGAGGACCCCTGTGAAAAAATTAGCTCTTTAGCCCTTTTCAAAGTACTTTAAACACTCACGGAGCACTGCGGCTGCTCAAAAGGCCTAAACGGAAGGTTTTGTTACATTTTAAGCCGTAACCTTTGACATTTAGTTGCACCAGAGGCATCAATCTGCATGTACTCTTCGACGCGATTCCAACTAGACCAAGCTCAAAGCCGTCGGACGTTCCTATGCGCCGGGAGATTCGCATGTCATCTCTGGGGTTATGGTTAGGGTAAGACCTTGGGGTAAAGAGTTTGGGCAGTATTTATGAGAGACCTAATCATTTCAAAGGGCCCATGTCATGCTTTACCAGTTATTACACGTCCCCTTGTGTGTTATGAAGTTGTGTATGCATGTAAACGGTCTGCAGAGTCAAAAACCCTCAAAGTACACCCTGTAGGGAATACAACTCCAACACAGAAAATAGCTCTCTAAGTATTGTAGCAGTGGCCACACACACCCCCCACACACACACACACAGACGAATATTCTTTGACTTTGATGTCCGGCGTCGTTCAGATTCCGCTATAGTTGCGTACAATAGCATATTCTGAACAACCCCTGGGTTAAGATTGGTACACCCCCCCACACACACAGGGATGCAGCATCGCAAATATATCCACTTTGGAGTGGCTTTAGGGGACACACGACATATCGAATCATATCTACAAATCGAGCCGAAGCTAACAAGTATAGTCTCGACAGCCTAGCAGGGTTAGGGTTAGGGTTAGGGTTTAGGGTTAGGGTTAGGGTTTAGGGTTAGGGTTAGGGTTAGGGTTAGGGTTAGGGTTAGGGTTAGGGTTAGGTTTTTGTAAGGGCCACCAGATCTCCCCATGTCGCCCAACGACTTCATGGTTATACAGAGATCCAAGGAAAGGCACACGCACTAGAGGCATTGTCGGCGCATGCTCTAGCTTAGCATCATGACTGAATCATAAGTGTGTAAAGGTGAAGTAGACAGAGTAATTAAGCTTGAAGGACAGAGACAAGGAGGCTAGCTGTGGTTACGGCGGACACCTCCTCTTGCCGCAATGGCTGTATCTGTTTATGGCCAGTTTCCATTCGCCACCCCGAAGGGTTCGATCCGGAAAGGGGGTAGGAAAGAAAGGTCAGAGTGAAAAAGTGGGGAGATAATGTGGTTTAGATTTAGGCCAAGAGCCATAGTGTTCAAGGTTAAAGGTCAGATTAAGGGTAAATTGGTATTCTTGGGGAACAAAATAGTCCGCAGTTAGACTGAAGATGGTCTATTATTGGATATTTAGTTAAGAGTGTACCAATAGTTAATTGAAGTGGTTTTAGTTGAGAGTCAGACGGTCCATCCAAACCTTGCCGCGTCAAAGTACCGCCTGTTTAAAAAGAACCACACCTCTCCTTATCAGTCATGGTAGGCCGAGGTCTGACTGAGGAAACAACTAAATTATATTTCCAAATTCAATTTGGATTTAGAGATTTAGAGAAAAGTGTACTATAAGTTGATTTATAATTATTTTAATTGAAAGTCAAATAACTTTTTATGGAGAAGTACTTTAGGCAAGGAGACAGAGTGGTTAGGTTTAGAGTTTAAATTAAGAATATGATGGTCTATTAATTGAAGAGTATTAACTTAAGTTTAGGCATAAGGTCTGAATGGTTGAGTTTAGGAGTAAGATTAAGAATTAAGTGCTACATTTATTGTTGAACATAAGGTGATGCACTATTTGATGCATACTAACTTAAGTTTAGGTATTAGGTCTGAGTGGTTAAGTTTAGGAGTAAGATTAAGGATTAAGTGCTACATTTATTGTTGAACATAAGATGGTGCACTAACTTAAGTTTAGGTATTAGGTCTGAGTGGTTACGTTTTAGGAGTCAGATTAAAAATAAGATGCTAAATGTATTGCTAAATAATGGAGGAATATGATTATCACCTTATCTATATTGATACAAATATTGATACATCAGATATATTCCAGTTATGTAAGGAGACTTGACCGATTAAATAAAAACCATGTGTACTTTTGGAATGAAAGTGAGCTAAAAATAAGATTGATTAGAGAGATATTGTTCATGATTAGTGATTTCATGCACTAAATGCAGTCACAGGCCCTCCATCTAAAGTACCTCTGCCTCCATCTAGTGACGACAGAGGGGAGTGACCCAAGGAAGTGCAGAATGCAGAAAAACCTCATCAAAATGAATCTATCTTGTGATAACTAAATAATATAATAAGTGGAATTAAACAATTGTTAAGAATCTCTCTAGTAACCATATTGTGGAACCAATAGTTCCATCGCCCTAGTGAAAAATAGTCAGTAGTTTTTTTTGTACTACCAAATATAAGTATTTGGTAGTACAAAATAGTCCTTTATCATGTTTGGAACACATCGTCAGTGAATGAACCTGAAGGTCACAGGGGGTTTCGACCATTATCTCCAGACACCCCTACTTCAGGACGGTCGCCCCAGGTGATCAATCCTGGTGCTGTGTTGTTTTCTAAACGGTCCCAACTTGGGGAAAAGGACTGGTAGGTAGGTCAGGTCCGTGAGCTTTTGAGGTGGAGAGACACCCACTGGGTCAACAGACCATAATGAAATATATGTAATCACCCTGGGTAAAGGGAACTGTATAAACACCCTGAGAATTAGTAAACCAGAATTGAGTATTGGGTCAAGAGACTCAAAGAATAGATTTGACCACTATCTGTAGAGATATATACACTCACTATGTTGATAATAAACCAGATTTAAATATTGGGTAAATAGACCAGAATAAAGTGGATTACCCCCTGTCAGTGATGGGAAAAATACCTTGGAACAGGAGACCCGAAGTAAGTTTTGTGTCAAGAAACTAATGTGAAGTGTAATACCTGAAGAGTGCTGTACCGCACCCGCATGGACCTAACAGGCAGGGACGGGGAGAACGGGCTCACCAAATCTCCGCTGCGAAGGGGCACAGTCAAACCGAAACGACCCACGATTTCCTTATTAGTCCCGGTCAACTGAGATCCGACTGAGGGTTAGACTGCCACAATTAAGAACAGACCTGTCAAGTTTGGGGGGAACCGGATTTCATCAATCATGAACAGCGATGGGGCGCTGTCTGACTAGAAACAAATACACCTCCCCTTACCCATCCGACAGGTCTGAATCTAAATCTAAACTGTAAATAAAACAGTACTCATTAAAAGGGAATGATTATTATGATTAAAGTATCCCATAGTTAAACAAGTGAGGCTGCAGAGGAAAAATCTGTAGCATTTAATACCTAATGCAGGCTCCTCAGTTATATTGAAAGTGTATAAAATAAAACCTATTTATAATGATCACTTAATTTGTATAAATGAGAGAAAAGAGAAGGACCGAGTTAATAAACTCTGGCTAGCTTGTGAGTAAGCAGTGGCTAGCTTGTGAGCTAACAAAAAAACGACCTATTTAATGTAAGCATTTTAAGCCTATTATTCCTTAAATGAGTCTATGGTTAGTACTGCTAATATTTTAGTAATTAAACCTGATCACACCCGATTTATAATGATCATTTAATCCGTATAAATTAGAGAGAAAAAAAAGAGAAGAACCGAGTTAATAAACTCTGGCTAGCTTGTGAGTAAGTAGTGGCTAGCTTGTGAGCTAACAAAAAAACGATCTCATTAATGTAAGTAAGGTTAACCCTAACCCTAACCCTAACCCACCTCACCAGTCCATCGACCAGGAACGCCTGGAAGTGCTTGGCACTCGCCTGCGTCCCTGAGGAAGCAGGTATCGGATCAGAAATTAATTGACATTTGCATGAAATGTGAATTCATGATAGACTTTATCACAAGCTGTACCTGGGATGAACCGGTTGAGGTGGAGGTGGAAGGACTCCAAAGACGTGGAGCCCCTCGCGCAGCGATAGACCGGCAGGATGACTCCGCCCTTTGTCAGCCTGCCGGTCTGCGTGTACGGCTGCACGCCAGGTGGGTCCTGGATGCAGCTGAGGTGGGGCCTCTGCGTACTCCAGATGTCCTGGATGCGGAGAGGGTCGAGCAACGGGATGTCCAGGGTGTCGCGTCCTGCCGTACCGCCGAAGGTTTGGAGGAGGTCCTGGATAAGGAGTGCCGTCTCTTCCGCTCCACGCGTCCGACGACGGCAGTGGAGCCTCCACTCCTCCCTGGTGATCCTCCGGATCACCTCGGCGTCGGTCAGGCCGACCATCCCGTGCTTCCCCTCCAGCTGGGACTGCTTGGCTTCAATGAGACGGCGGGCATCTCCAGAGTCCACCTCGAAGATGCAAAGCGACAGCTACCTCATGAAGGCGGGGTACAGCTCGTGGCTCTCGGTGGTGACACCTGATGCGAAACGTCGCATCAGGTGCCAGATGTCCAGTCTCACCACGAGCTGTCCCCACTCCTGTGAAAAGGAAACAAAAGTCTGTCTGATTATTGGAGTACCATTTCTCTTTTTACGATGTTGTAATTATCTTGACCAACACCTAGCGTGGCTTTGGTCGATAGTCGTTTTGTGTAAGATAAATAATATTGCTATAATTCTACTATGATTATCAGTTCTAGTATTGCCAGACCTGAAACAAGGCAGCTGTCTTCGACACGCCGTCTCTTTTGCAGCAGTCCCGATCTACGTAGATCAGCTGGGGGGGGTGGTACCCCGGCGAGTCGGTACCGCCTCATCAGTCCGGCCGCCATACTGGACAGGCCCTCGGCGCCCTCGGAGCAGGTGAGGACGCTGATGAGGACCTGCCCGTACTCGTTACCAACATTGGTAACCCAGGCGGCCGTGTCGGAAGCGGTACCGGCGAGCTTCTTCGTCACCTGGACAGAGAGAGAGAGAGAGAGAGAGAGAGAGAGAGAGAGAGAGAGAGAGAGAGATTTCAAATGTGACCGCATAAACACACGGCAACTGTAAGAAAAACATGAAATTGTGCCAAACTATACTGACCTTCTTGGTGGAATCCATCTTTAGGATGGATCCGAAGGTGGACGTGATCCTGGCCTTGTACTCATCCAGCCGCGTCAGTATATCGTATCCGTACACTGTCAGCAGCCAGATGGGTGAGGGCAGAGTGGGCATGATGGGCGGTGGTGGAAACTGCCCCCTCACGTTGCACAAGGCCAGGAACTGCTCGCACACGCCGAGGT
>NW_027262307.1:0-17078 GCF_902827115.2 Pseudochaenichthys georgianus | reverse complement strand
TCAGCAAAACTAGGGGCTGAATCTAATCAGCCCTAACTATAAGCTTTATCAAAAAGGAAGGTCTTAAGCGCACTCTTAAAAACGGATAGGGTGTCTGCCGCCCGAACACAAACTGGAAGCTGATTCCACAAATGTGGAGCTTGATAAGAAAAGGCTCTGGCTCCCATTGTACTTTAGAGACTCTAGGAACAACCAACAACCCTGCATTCTTGGAACGCAATGCCCTAGTAGGACAGTAGGGTATAATGAGTTCTTTAAGGTAAGATGGCGCCTGCCCATTAAGGGCTTTGTAGGCGAGAAGAAGAATTTTAAATTCTATCCTGTGTTCTATAGGGAGCCAGTGTAAGGCAGCCAGAACAGGAGTAATGTGGTCCCTTTTCCTAACTCTGGTTAGTACACGAGCCGCAGCATTTTGAATCAGCTGAAGCCACTTGACTGACTTCTTGGTACTCTCTGATAATAAAGAGTTACAATAATCCAGTCTAGAAGTAACAAATGCATGGACTAGTTTCTCTGCATCGTTTTGAGGCAAGATATGCCTGATTTTAGCAATGTTACGTAGATGGAAGTAGGCGGTCCTTGAAATTGATTTTATGTGGGCGTTAAAGGATAAATCCTGATCAAATATAACACCGAGATTCCTTACAGTCTCACTGGAGGCCAAATTAATGCCATCCATAGTTAGTATGTCTTTAGATAATTTGTTTCGTAGATTCTTCGGGCCAAGTACAATAACTTCAGTTTTGGTCGTGTTTAACATCAAAAAGTTTAAGGTCATCCACGTTTTTAAGTCCTTAAGGCAGTCTTGAATTTTATTTAGATGATTAATTTCATCAGGCTTGATTGATAAATATAGTTGAGTATCATCCGCATAACAATGAAAGTTTACAGAATGATTCCTTATAATATTGCCTAACGGAAGCATATATAATGTGAACAAAATAGGTCCGAGCACTGAGCCCTGTGGCACTCCATGGCTAACTTTGGTTTGTGTGGAAGATTCATCGTTAACACGTACAAACTGAGAGCGTTCAGATATATAGGACCTAAACCAGCCTAAAGCAGTTCCCTGTATGCCAACTAAGTGCTCTAGTCTTTGCAATAGGATATCATGGTCGATAGTATCAAATGCAGCACTGAGATCGAGCAAAACAAGAATAGAGACAAGTCCTTTGTCTGAGGCTATTAGAATATCATTTGTGACTTTAACCAGAGCTGTCTCTGTGCTATGATGTGTTCTAAAGCCAGACTGAAAATCTTCAAATAAATCATTGTTTTTTAAGTAATCACACAACTGTTACACCGTCTAGGTGTTGCTAAGCTTCCTGTACAGAATATCATAGTCTATCGCCTTAATCAATATCTAGTCAACTCTAAAATACCACATATATGCAATGGCATGATAATATTTTTGTGACAAGTGGGGTATTCACCTGGTGTTTCCAGAAAGTAGACGTAGATGCAGCCAAAATCGACGAAGGCCACTTTCGAGGGTCGTTTTTCCATCTGCAGGCAGTCTGTAAGGGCAGTCCGACAACCCACACAGCTCTAGTTTACGCTGGTAACGACCTCGAGCACACCCCTCAAGTCCAGAGATGTAATCCGAAGACATGCAGCGATTTCTTCGGTCGTTAATTCAGAAAAAAAAACTAGTGCGCTCTGCCTGGCTACGTTAGCTAGCTGTTTATATTTGCACCTCCAGGAAAATGGCGTATTTATATATATATATATTGTGGGTAGCTCGTGACGTCACCGTGTGTGAAAGAATACAAGCACAACATGACTTCATATACTGCGGCTGGATATCTGAACCTATCATTATTGGAAATGAAATGTTCCTGTACACGTGAAGCAACAGCGTTTACTAAAAGCTGCAGAAACCAAACGCTGAAAAAATGAGGTTAGTTACGTTAGCTAGCTTACAGCTGCAGTAACATCAGGAGCAGTGTTGGGCAAGTTACTTCGAAAATGTAATATATTACATATTACTTATTACTCTCTTTTGAAAGTAATAAGTTACATTACAAAATTACTGTCTCTGAAATGTAATGAGTTGCACTACTTTAGTTACTTTTCTAGTTACTTTCACCAAAATAACCGCAAAAGAATGGCTAGGTATTTTAAATGCTAAAATGTAATTTAGTGCAGCTCATTATACATCCAGTGAAGGGCGATGTGGTATAGCATAACAACTGTGTAGGCCCTTAAGGCTACTAACACCTTGTATTACACGGCTTAGTTGAATACTCCATTCTGATTGTAACTTCTTAACATGTGACACGTTGTTAACACAGCAGTACAGACCACTGTCAAGGACTATAATGAAGGTTGCTAAGGAGGATCCAGAAAGAGAAAGGAAAAGAGGTTAAAAGACGGAGCGCTGGACGTCAGATAAATCACCAGAATAAGGCAGAGAGGAAGTGAACACTGACAGGACACGGAACGGGCTCTGTAGTGTGTTTAGCATGTGGCCGTGTGCAGGCCCGGCTCCAGAACAACATGACTCAGGGTGCCTCTGAGGTTACAGGGGGGCAGCAGTAGTAGGTTTACATGAGCAGTAGTGTCCGGCAACAGCAATGAGAATTAGCATTGATGGCCCCAATGAACAGTATTTTGGCATTTGTTATGTTTTGAAACCAAGCAAGTGAGAACATTTCAAGTGAGTTAAAAGTGAAATATATATCCTGAAATATCTCATACAGTCCAAAGTGGACTGTGGCAAAGAAAAGCACAGCAGCTTCAAAACTGTACTGATAAAACAAATGAGAACATTTTGTAAATCAAGGCAAATATTATTTGAACCAGCTCATGGTTTGAAATGGCAAACATTGAAAAGCAAAAGTATTATTAAAACCATGTAGCCTACTAAACATCACCTTGGTCCCATCATATACTCTGGGAAGAGAATATTTACTGTGCTTGAAAACTGGTATCACATCATCATCATCATCCTCATCATCATCATCATCATCATCATCATCATCATCATCATCATCATCATCATGTGAGGTTGAATTTGTGACCTGGAGATCATTTCAGCAGCAACATCAGCTCGTTGATAATCTTGGGATATGAGATCTTTCTGTAGCCATTCGTGGTGAAGGCATCTGTGCTGTTGGATGCATTATTTGTGACCCAACATTTCTACAGGCAGGCAGAGTATGGCACTATGTTCACATATTCTAGCCCTTGTCTATTAGTATACCACGAGCTGCAAGATGGCCGCCTAACCCCACTGTGCAGGCGGGTACTTGTTTAGATATACCTGGGCAGGCTCTGTGTTGCCGTGGTATCCTGGCTGGCACCTGCGGGCCGCAGAGGGGCGGCGGTGTTTCGGGCGATGAAGACTGCTGCTCCGGGGGCGAGGGCGGCGAGTCAGGCGGGAGTCAGCTAGTGTCCACATGGAGGGTCACGTGATGTCCCCATCTGACCCGATGCTACGGTCTGCAGTAGATCAGTGTTGCTGGCGTTTAGTGACGGTTGCTTTAACCATGTTCGTATACATGATTATCCACAGATGTGTGTCACTGCTGTGGAAGCACTTTGGAAATGATGCACGCGCAGCGGACACAATTTGTTGTTAGTATTTTTCGCTCCGTTCTCTTTTTTGAATAGAGGGTGCATAACATTCAACTGCCCCGAAGATCCCGGCGCGAAGCCTGAAGGGTAAACACCAGGTTTACTAATCTACCCGCACAAGTTGTCTGGTGTCGGAATGTCTCGCTATGTTAGTACATTGTTAAAAAACAAAACACCATTTAATTTCGGGTTAAAATGTGTTGTAACTGCGTTACTGAGCATTGTGGGTAATATATTACCCACATTTCATTAGTAATGCGTTACATTACTTCGTTACAGCAAAAAGTAATATATTACTGTAACTCCATTACTTTTGTAACGCGTTACACCCAACACTGATCAGGAGTCACGTGATCACATTTTTAAAATAAGACCATGGCCGTTTCTCAATCTCGAGGAAACTGGCTTCCAAGCCAATATTTCAAGGATGCTACGTCATCGAGTGCCGCCGAAGGACTGTTCCAATCTCCAGCATACTTGGAATTCCACCGAGGCCGCGTCCTTGGTTTGGGGGTAATTTCGAGGCTGCACGTGAGTAGACTTCGCGTCCTTAAAATCCCCACAATGCTTTGCGCACGGACCAATTTCCCCAAATCTGTGGCGGAAAATGTAAGGCGGGGCCTCTCATGTGACGCACACCTGCAACCTTGCTCGCCTGTTCCACTCTTCGTTTTCCGAATGCCAGGAAGGATTCTTGCCTCTGAAGCAAGTGACTCGGAAGACATGTGCTACCAAGCAAGCGTCCTCGCGATTGAGAAACGGCCCATGAATCAGAGATAGTTGTCCAGCAGTGTGCGTCACAACTTCCTGTCAACAGCGTAAACTCGCCTTCAAAATAAAAGCATGCCAAATTACACTGAAGACAAACAACTGCAACGAAAGTAACACACACAATGCAACATCCTTTTCAATTTCAAAGAACACACATTGGGTTGTTTACAGGTGTAGTTCTGTGAGGTCGAGGGTCGCTGCCATCGATGCGTTTTGCATATTCCGCTGAAGTATACGCTGTCAGAGGGCATAGGTATAAAAGTCACGGCTCGCCACTGCTCTTTAGTGTCCCCTGGTCTCCACTCTTTAGTGTCCCCTGGTCTCCAGCTGTGTGCGTCACTCTTTAGTGTCCCCTGGTCTCCAGCTGTGTGCGTCACTCTTTAGTGTCCCCTGGTCTCCACTCTTTAGTGTCCCCTGGTCTCCAGCTGTGTGCGTCACTCTTTAATGTCCCCTGGTCTCCAGCTGTGTGCGTCACTCTTTAGTGTCCCCTGGTCTCCCAGCTGTGTGCGTCACTCTTTAGTGTCCCCTGGTCTCCCAGCTGTGTGCGTCACTCTTTAGTGTCCCCTGGTCTCCAGCTGTGTGCGTCACTCTTTAGTGTCCCCTGGTCTCCCAGCTGTGTGCGTCACTCTTTAGTGTCCCCTGGTCTCCCAACTGTGTGCGTCACTCTTTAGTGTCCCCTGGTCTCCCAACTGTGTGCATCACTCTTTAGTGTCCCCCGGTCTCCCAGCTGTGCGCGTCACTCTTTAGTGTCCCCCGGTCTCCTAGCTGTGTACATCACTCTTTAGTGTCCCCTGGTCTCCAGCTGTGTGCGTCACTCTTTAGTGTCCCCTGGTCTCCAGCTGTGTGTGTCACTCTTTAGTGTCCCCCGGTCTCCCAGCTGTGTGCGTCACTCTTTAGTGTCCCCTGGTCTCCAGCTGTGTGCGTCACTCTTTAGTGTCCACTGGTCTCCAGCTGTGTGTGTCACTCTTTAGTGTCCCCTGGTCTCCAGCTGTGTGCGTCACTCTTTAGTGTCCCCTGGTTTCCAGCTGTGTGCGTCACTCTTTAGTGTCCCCTGGTCTCCCAGCTGTGTGCGTCACTCTGTAGTGTCCCCTGGTCTCCAGCTGTGTGTGTCACTCTTTAGTGTCCCCTGGTCTCCAGCTGTGTGCGTCACTCTTTAGTGTCCCCTGGTCTCCGTTGTGTTTTGAGCTTCTGGTTTCTGCAGCTTTCAGGAGACGCTGCCATGTCTCCTCAAGCTGCTGAATGTCCTCTAAACGCTGCACGTGTTGTCAAGTTTCTGAAGATGTTTCTTCATGTGGAACATTGGTGTTTTTATATCTGCATCCTCTCTGAAGCTGCAGCACGTTCCTCTTGACGGAAGAGGAGTCTTGGGACGCCACAAGGCGTTTGTACCTTTCGGCCACAAATGACAATGTTTTGATTATTTTGACTGAATATACAAATGATAATTGTGTGATTATTTTCAATGAATAATCTAGAAATACAGTGTCTTAAATACCGAACTTTACAACTTTTGTAATGAATTCTGAAGCCCTTTGTGTGCTAAAGTACGAAATGTATATATAATATATATATATATATATATAGTTATAACCAACTTTAAATTGAAATTGAGAAAATGAGGGAAGTTAAATGAGTTTATTACAGAAACCTATTTGACCAAAGTAAAGACTGTGTACTTCTCCGTCTCTTAATACACAATGCTGTTCAATGATCTCTTTAATCATTTGAGCAACACCTGCATCATCCACCGGAAGTGGTCAGTTTGCTTTAGATAAGACCAAGTTCATTCATCATCACGAGTCACACAATAAAACAATATTTCATATGAGGTTTGAGTGGGGGGGAGGAGCAAACAGAGGGTCTTTATAAGAGCTGCACTCACACACTCGCACACCAAACACACACACACACACACACACACACACACACATACACATATATATATATATATTCAGGGACAGGGTGTTGTTTGGCACGTACATGCGTAAAAACCGTGCCCGCTTTTCTGTGTTTCGTCCGATCTGCAGCCTGAGAGGATGGAGGCTCTGAAGCTCGCGGGGGTTTTGCTCGTGGTGGTCTGGGTGCAGGTGTTTGGCGCGTTGGGAACCCCGCTCACCAATGAAGAAGAAGACGGAGAGGTGTGGAGGGTGGAGGACTGGCAGGTGAGAAAAACACGGACGCGATTAGAAGATGGATTCACGGATAGTAGGTGGATTGTTTTAGCGGTGGAGTTGCATTGTAAAGGATGCAAGAAAGAGGCATGCATTTAAAATAAAAATGCGCGAGGTCTAATAATCCATTACGTGATTTGTTCGCTCTGCTTGGAGTTCATAACATCTCTAATTCTTCACAAGTTTACGACTTTTTTAAATAATGTTTTCCTCTAGTCTAAAGGTTTAGGATGTCCTTCTTGTCTACCTATCAGAAGGAGTCAGGGGAAAGGACGTCGTAAAGAGGTGTCTTTACGCAGTCTCAAAGTCAGTAATAGCTCTCTTCCACAAGATTACGACTTTTTCTGATAATTATTACTCGAAGCATAGAAAGATTATGATTATGATGATTTCATACTTTTCTGAGTATCAGCAGAAGCCACTTTCAGGTGAAAAAAACATAACATATGTCGCAATAAAATGTATATATTTGTATCTAAACGAGATGTTACGCACGTCTGGGAGGTGAAATTAAAGCTCTAATTTTCACTAACTTTTTCTGCTGATTTTCTTTTACATATAAAAACATGATTTCCTACTTTTCTCCACGAACAGATGAAACCATTTGTTGAGAGGTAGAATACCGTTGGGAGGATTAGCAGGTAAAAAGAAACGGGACGTGTTTTGAGAAGATTCTTTGATTTGAGTGGATGTTTCTTCAGCTTTATAATCGACGTGTTGTTTAAAATAAGTGATGCGTGATAATCCAAACGTGACTTTACGCACGTCCGGGAGTCAAGAACAACTCTAGTTTCCACAAATATACGATTTTTTACTGATAATTGTTGCCTTCAGCCTGTAGAAAAATATCTCAATAGGAGAAGAATCCAGTTTCAGCAGAAATGTATGTTATATGTCGTAATAAAATCCATATATTTGAATCCAAACGTGATTTACGCGTGTCTGGAATTAATATAGCCTCAGATACTTAAAATAAACTAAAATAAATAAGTTAAATTAGACTAAGATCACTTAATTCAAATGAAGTGACATGTATACACTTACATTCAATTATTAAACACAGTTAATTAGAATAGAATAAAAGCCATCAATAGTGTAAACAAATGTTATAATTACACCGTAAATGTAACGAGATGGAGGATTTACAGGAGCAATAACCTGACTTCAAACCTTCCTGTGTGTGTGTGTGTGTGTGTGTGTGTGTGTGTGTGTGTGTGTGTGTGTGTGTGTGTGTGTGTGTGTGTGTGTGTGTGTGTGTGTGTGTGTGTGTGTGCGTGCGTGCGTGTGTGTGCGTGCGTGTGTGGTGCGTGTGTGCGTGTGTGTGTGTAGGGTTACCCCCTGGAGAGAGGGCTCAGTATCCGGTTGTTGGATCTCATCAAACGCTCCAAAGCTCAGCAGTTCCACGGCCTCATGGGCAGGAGCACCGGTAAATATACATAATAAACACGTAAATATTGGTATTTATGGTTTTTTAAATACAGTAACATCTGTATAATATTACTACTGCTGTTTACCTATTGTTATATTTCAACATATCTTTATACCTACTTCATTTCAGGCGACTCTCAACATGTGAGAGTGGGAAAGAAAAGTGAGTTATTACACTAAAGGGTTTTTATTGTGCTTTAATTTGTGTTTTTGTATATCACGATCACCAGATGAGCCTCATGAGGTGTTTCTCTCTTCTTCAGGAAATAAAGGCGAGATGTTTGTTGGACTGATGGGCCGAAGAAGTTTAGGTGGAGGTAAGACAAACATGTTTTTAAAAAATAATTAAATAATTCTCTGGTGTAAGAAATGAAATCTGAACCAGAAATCCTTTATAACAATGAAAGGATAGAACAGTTACATTATTTATGAGAAAAGTCAAAATTCTAAATAAGTCACAAAAGCTGTAAAAACTAAGAAATGTCGAGAAAAAAAGTCAAACATTTAAAAAAAAGTCAACATTTTGATAAAAAAGACAAAATTCAGAAAAATAAATCAAACTTCTGAATTCGGGAAAAAGTAAAAATTCCTGAAAAAGTCGAATTCTAAATACAAGTCAAAATTCTGAAGAAAAAAATAAAATGTTGGGGAGAAAAGTCACAATTTTGAGAAAAGTTCAGAAGAAAATCCAAAAATCTGGAGAACAATTCAACATTTTGGGGGAAAAAGGAAGTCAAAGTTAAATATGTTTGATTAAAGACACACTGTGACGCTGACCGTTGAGCGGCCCGACCAAGCAAGGAGAAAGAGGCAGAGAATTCAAATATAAGCCGGTGTGGGCATTTATTACTCACAAACATGACACAGCCTCAATCTGCTGTTCACATGAGCACAGCCACCAGGATCTCACACACACTACCTGCCCCTAACAGCCAGGGAAACAGAGCCTAAATACCCACACACACTAATCAGCAACTAGACACAGGTGAGGGGGGAGGAGACAACACAGGGCCCCAGGTGCACACAATCCAGCAACAGACATAATGGGAGGGGGAACACTTTTCAAACAGAAACATATAACTGAACAGAAGTACACACCCAACTAAACGCAGTCAGCACTTGTACAATTAATGCCACTTAACACTATGATGTCTACACCCCCCCACATATTATTTGCACCCGGATTATTCTTAACCGCTGTCATTATACACCAGCATAAACACTTTCGGCGCTCTCGCTAACTCCCCTATCTTGTCAGGCGGAGCCGAGGACCCGACCAGCACCTGCCAGACGACATTTCAATTAATACGGTTTAATCCTTTAATAAATACTCTCTCAATAATTAGTATAAATTATATAAAATGTGCCAATATGCCATGCCAAACGGTACTGTGCAATCGCGCTCATAAAGTGCAAAATTACCCGGCTCGAAGCCGTCAGTCCATAGTGACGAAGTTACCTTCGTCACACACACAAATTAAATAAACATAATAATTTATTTACACAATACACACCATGTATACTCCAATAAATACAGTATATTTAAAATCAAGTAAGTAAACATCTGTGGTGAATTTGAAAAGTAAGTAGCAGCAGTATAACGTGTACAATGTGCAATTATGAGACAATACAGGTAGCAGCCAGTGAGATAATACATATTGGAAAACAGAGAATATTACACAAGAGAAATCTGGACATTTTTATATTTTTGCACAATTATTCGGTCTAAAGATTTTCCCTTATAATTTCTAGATTCTTTTTTAATTGTTATATTTTTATTTTGTGCTTTAAAGCAGCGGTTCCCAACCTGTGGGCCGCGGCCCCCTAGTGGTCCGCGAAGGCATTGCAAAGTTGGCCGCCAAATAATTTGAAAACATTATGATTTGTGTGGAAACATTTCATTATTAAAATCTTTTTTTATTTTAACCTCTTTTCCTTTCTCTTTCTTGGTCCTCCTTAGCAACGGTCATTACAGCGCTTGACAGCGGTCTGTTCTACTGGATTAACAACGTGTCACATGTTCTGAATCGACCAATAAGAATCGAGTATTCAACTAAACCGTGTAATAAAAATGTTACCGATGGCCAGATCCTTTTCTAAATAAAATAAAAAGTATTCTGAGAACTTTGGTTAGCCTCCGTATTGGTTATGGTTGAATGTGGGCCGTGAAACATTTTAGATGCTTAAGTGTGTCTGAGTTGAAAAAGGTTGGGAACCGCTGCTTGAAAGTGTCCGATCTATATATTAGTTTTGATTGTGATATTCTTCACTGCTTGTGGAAACTTGTATTGTCTGTGTTTCTAATATTCTGCTTTTTATTTTCCAGATACTGAAGAGGATTGGACACCAGACTCTAATTAAAGACACATAGAAGAAAATAAATCCCCGATAATAACAGTTTAATTTCCTGCCCTGTATATTCCAGTGCCATGTTGTTGATCAACTCACACTGACATCATGTAATACATACACAGATATCAACGTCTTTTATTCATATTTAAATACATGTACGTGTTTATTTTAACGGAGTTGCTTATTTTAAATCCATTAAAGCGGATGATGTTAAGTGTCTTCATTCTGTGTCGTCTCTGTAAAAAATAAAAGTTTAATGAGTGAAAAATTCACTTCAGATTATTTATTTTCTGCTTTTTTTGATGAAAATCTGGCTCTTTTCCTCAGAGACACTACATACTGATATACACCTGATTATCAGCAGGAGAGGACTCTTTAAAGTAGAGACACTACATACTGATATACACCTGAACATCAGCAGGAGAGGACTCTTTAAAGTAGAGACACTACATACTGATATACACCTGATTATCAGCAGGAGAGGACTCTTTAAAGTAGAGACACTACATACTGATATACACCTGATTATCAGCAGGAGAGGACTCTTTAAAGTAGAGACACTACATACTGATATACACCAGAACATCAGCAGGAGAGGACTCTTTAAAGTAGAGACACTACATACTGATATACACCTGAACATCAGCAGGAGAGGACTCTTTAAAGTAGAGACACTACATACTGATATACACCTGATATCAGCAGGAGAGGACTCTTTAAAGTAGAGACACTACATACTGATATACACCTGAATTATCAGCAGGAGAGGACTCTTTAAAGTAGAGACACTACATACTGATATACACCTGAACATCAGCAGGAGAGGACTCTTTAAAGTAGAGACACTACATACTGATATACACCTGAACTATCAGCAGGAGAGGACTCTTTAAAGTAGAGACACTACATACTGATATACACCTGAATATCAGCAGGAGAGGACTCTTTAAAGTAGAGACACTACATACTGATATACACCTGAACATCAGCAGGAGAGGACTCTTTAAAGTAGAGACACTACATACTGATATACACCTGACTATCAGCAGGAGAGGACTCTTTAAAGTAGAGACACTACATACTGATATACACCTGAATATCAGCAGGAGAGGACTCTTTAAAGTAGAGACACTACATACTGATATACACCTGAACATCAGCAGGAGAGGACTCTTTAAAGTAGAGACACTACATACTGATATACACCTGAACATCAGCAGGAGAGGACTCTTTAAAGTAGAGACACTACATACTGATATACACCTGATTATCAGCAGGAGAGGACTCTTTAAAGTAGAGACACTACATACTGATATACACCTGAATATCAGCAGGAGAGGACTCTTTAAAGTAGAGACACTACATACTGATATACACCTGAACATCAGCAGGAGAGGACTCTTTAAAGTAGAGACACTACATACTGATATACACCTGAACATCAGCAGGAGAGGACTCTTTAAAGTAGAGACACTACATACTGATATACACCTGATTATCAGCAGGAGAGGACTCTTTAAAGTAGAGACACTACATACTGATATACACCTGGTTATCAGCAGGAGAGGACTCTTTAAAGTAGAGACACTACATACTGATATACACCTGATTATCAGCAGGAGAGGACTCTTTAAAGTAGAGACACTACATACTGATATACACCTGAACATCAGCAGGAGAGGACTCTTTAAAGTAGAGACACTACATACTGATATACACCTGAACATCAGCAGGAGAGGACTCTTTAAAGTAGAGACACTACATACTGATATACACCTGATTATCAGCAGGAGAGGACTCTTTAAAGTAGAGACACGACATACTGATATACACCTGATTATCAGCAGGAGAGGACTCTTTAAAGTAGAGACACTACATACTGATATACACCTGATTATCAGCAGGAGAGGACTCTTTAAAGTAGAGACACGACATACTGATATACACCTGAACATCAGCAGGAGAGGACTCTTTAAAGTAGAGACACTACATACTGATATACACCTGAACATCAGCAGGAGAGGACTCTTTAAAGTAGAGACACTACATACTGATATACACCTGAACATCAGCAGGAGAGGACTCTTTAAAGTAGAGACACGACATACTGATATACACCTGGTTATCAGCAGGAGAGGACTCTTTAAAGTAGAGACACTACATACTGATATACACCTGATTATCAGCAGGAGAGGACTCTTTAAAGTAGAGACACTACATACTGATATACACCTGATTATCAGCAGGAGAGGACTCTTTAAAGTAGAGACACTACATACTGATATACACCTGAACATCAGCAGGAGAGGACTCTTTAAAGTAGAGACACTACATACTGATATACACCTGAATATCAGCAGGAGAGGACTCTTTAAAGTAGAGACACTACATACTGATATACACCTGAATATCAGCAGGAGAGGACTCTTTAAAGTAGAGACACTACATACTGATATACACCTGAACTATCAGCAGGAGAGGACTCTTTAAAGTAGAGACACTACATACTGATATACACCTGAACATCAGCAGGAGAGGACTCTTTAAAGTAGAGACACTACATACTGATATACACCTGAACATCAGCAGGAGAGGACTCTTTAAAGTAGAGACACTACATACTGATATACACCTGAATATCAGCAGGAGAGGACTCTTTAAAGTAGAGACACTACATACTGATATACACCTGAATATCAGCAGGAGAGGACTCTTTAAAGTAGAGACACTACATACTGATATACACCTGAACATCAGCAGGAGAGGACTCTTTAAAGTAGAGACACTACATACTGATATACACCTGAACATCAGCAGGAGAGGACTCTTTAAAGTAGAGACACTACATACTGATATACACCTGAACATCAGCAGGAGAGGACTCTTTAAAGTAGAGACACTACATACTGATATACACCTGAATATCAGCAGGAGAGGACTCTTTAAAGTAGAGACACTACATACTGATATACACCTGAACTATCAGCAGGAGAGGACTCTTTAAAGTAGAGACACTACATACTGATATACACCTGAATTATCAGCAGGAGAGGACTCTTTAAAGTAGAGACACTACACTACTGATATACACCTGAACATCAGCAGGAGAGGACTCTTTAAAGTAGAGACACTACATACTGATATACACCTGAACATCAGCAGGAGAGGACTCTTTAAAGTAGAGACACTACATACTGATATACACCTGAACATCAGCAGGAGAGGACTCTTTAAAGTAGAGACACTACATACTGATATACACCTGACATCAGCAGGAGAGGACTCTTTAAAGTAGAGACACTACATACTGATATACACCTGAACATCAGCAGGAGAGGACTCTTTAAAGTAGAGACACTACATACTGATATACACCTGAACATCAGCAGGAGAGGACTCTTTAAAGTAGAGACACTACATACTGATATACACCTGAACATCAGCAGGAGAGGACTCTTTAAAGTAGAGACACTACATACTGATATACACCTGAACATCAGCAGGAGAGGACTCTTTAAAGTAGAGACACTACATACTGATATACACCTGAACATCAGCAGGAGAGGACTCTTTAAAGTAGAGACACTACATACTGATATACACCTGAACATCAGCAGGAGAGGACTCTTTAAAGTAGAGACACTACATACTGATATACACCTGAACATCAGCAGGAGAGGACTCTTTAAAGTAGAGACACTACATACTGATATACACCTGAACATCAGCAGGAGAGGACTCTTTAAAGTAGAGACACTACATACTGATATACACCTGAACATCAGCAGGAGAGGACTCTTTAAAGTAGAGACACTACATACTGATATACACCTGAACATCAGCAGGAGAGGACTCTTTAAAGTAGAGACACTACATACTGATATACACCTGAACATCAGCAGGAGAGGACTCTTTAAAGTAGAGACACTACAAACTGATATACACCTGAACATCAGCAGGAGAGGACTCTTTAAAGTAGAGACACTACATACTGATATACACCTGAACATCAGCAGGAGAGGACTCTTTAAAGTAGAGACACTACATGCTGATATACACCTGAACATCAGCAGGAGAGGACTCTTTAAAGTAGAGACACTACATACTGATATACACCTGAACATCAGCAGGAGAGGACTCTTTAAAGTAGAGACACTACATACTGATATACACCTGAACATCAGCAGGAGAGGACTCTTTAAAGTAGAGACACTACATACTGATATACACCTGAACATCAGCAGGAGAGGACTCTTTAAAGTAGAGACACTACATACTGATATACACCTGAACATCAGCAGGAGAGGACTCTTTAAAGTAGAGACACTACATACTGATATACACCTGAACATCAGCAGGAGAGGACTCTTTAAAGTAGAGACACTACATACTGATATACACCTGAACATTCAGCAGGAGAGGACTCTTTAAAGTAGAGACTACTACATACTGATATACACCTGAACATCAGCAGGAGAGGACTCTTTAAAGTAGAGACACTACACACTGATATACACCTGAACATCAGCAGGAGAGGACTCTTTAAAGTAGAGACACTACATACTGATATACACCTGAACATCAGCAGGAGAGGACTCTTTAAAGTAGAGACACTACATACTGATATACACCTGAACATCAGCAGGAGAGGACTCTTTAAAGTAGAGACACTACATACTGATATACACCTGAACATCAGCAGGAGAGGACTCTTTAAAGTAGAGACACTACACACTCTAGTTTCACCATTAGCGTTTATTGAACAGGAAGGAAGTGGGGAAGCAGGTACAAAAGCAGGACTGAGCTACATATTGACGCCACGCTACTGTTTTGTGTGGGTGTTATTAACTATGTGTCATCCCTGCAGTCACTGGGGGCGAAACAGTGCATCTCTGCAGGTGTTAGCAAACAGAAAGATAGCTGCCACTGGATCTGCGATAAACAAGAGGAACAAACAGAAACACAGGGTTTCAAAGATGATCTGTGATGACGTAGTGAAGCATCAGGAGGTATTTGACTTTAGTATTTCCAACGGCTGCCGCTTTATCCTTCAAATACTCGTACTTTGTCCACCTCTGGTTGCAACTGTTCTCCAATTTCAGTCAGACAATCATATTTGAACCACTCCGTCATACTTCATTTCATCATTTCAACGCCGCAAAAGTACAAAAGGCATTCAGGAACATCAATATTAAAGTGTGTTTATGGTGGATTTCTTTCACTAAAAGTGCACTTTGCTGTTAATCCACTTAAGAATAAGCAACTCTAAATACGTCGTCAGAGGTTCATTGAGGCAAGGTGCTGAAAGTATCATTTGACAGCTAATTATTTAAATGTTTGGCCTGTTTGGTTTTAGATGGAAGATGTGACTCCGAAAGCCACATGCAGAGAAGGGGAAACAACAACAGCGTGAGAGGAAATATAGAAAACATTATTATATAAAACAAGACACAGAGAAATGTCCTTATCAGATGTAACGGTCTTTTTTTAAACTGTGAAACGCAGAGAGCACAGGTAGCCCCGGGCTGTACGGAAACATGTTTTCACATATGACAAAACACTCAGAGGATTTCATGCGACAGCTTCCACCTCCAATTTCACTGCCCAGACTCATCCCTTTTTCTACAGGAATATTACATTTTTGGGGGAAATACACTTATTTATTTTGCTGCAAATGTTCGATAGATGCCAATTAATGATCCCTTAATCATCTAACATTAAAAACCATTACATCAACCGGTCGAATTAACAAAATAACACTGAAAAAACTCAAGCGGTAATTACTTAACTGGTATAGATGCCAATTAATTACCACTTAATCATAAAATATATAATTAATAACTAAGACAATTACTTTAATGTTTATGCCAGTAAACAAGCTGTTCTTTGCTAATTTCATTTATACCAAATCATCCGTGTCTTTATGCATACATTTATAAAATAACTAAAGCTTTTGTCTTTAAGTTAATAAAGTACAATATTTTGCTTTGAAATGCAGTAGAGTAGAAGCACACATTGGCAGAACATGGAAGTAAAAGCACCTCAAATGTGTACTTAAGTACAATGCTTGAGTAAATCTGCATTGTGGTATTTATCTGAACTCTCTGCATTCAAAAATAAATACGCACATTTCCTAAAACACCCCTTTAACACATCTTAAAACCGGGTGAAGGTTTTAAATCAATAAATACAAAGATTGTCAGAGAAATAAAGTGTTTTCAAAAAGGGACAGATAATGAAACGAAGGTGCTGCCGAGCCACAGAGATTTACAAACTAAAATAGTGACAAAAAAAAAATCGTCATCGGTCACTTTTTAAAATACAGGAGATCAACTGTGTGTGTTTTTCTCCAGTACCTTAAAGTACGGTGGCTGACAGCGGCCAAATCTCTTCCATCAGGAGAAACGAACTGCAGCTTCAGAAACGAAACAAAAACACAAATGTTTGTGTACTCGTGTTTTCATTTGCGTTTTTATATCTGAAGTTGCTGCACGTTTTTCCTCCTACGTTGTCGGCCACCGTATAAAACATTCACTTAAACATTTGCGATAAATATTTATATTCACACAAAGCCGGTCCTATAGAGTACACATTCCTCTAGCAGACTTAACATATATATTTTAAGAATATAAATAGCATATATATTTAGAAATCTAGAAAAACAATTGTTAAAACCGAATAAAAAGTGGGGGTAAAGAAGCTTAACATTAACTCTGATACAGTGGTAAACCTACAGTAAGAGGTAGAAAAAGTATAAAATATCATTTAACAACACGG
>NW_027262306.1:0-34190 GCF_902827115.2 Pseudochaenichthys georgianus | reverse complement strand
CAAGGGGATTACTGGAACTCCTCCAGGTTGCAGATTGTTTAGGTATCTAACGGTTGAAGAGGATGAGAGTGGCTCTGATGGTGTGTTCTCTCTCACCCTCTGCACGGTGCTTTGGGAGGAGGCGGCCATCTGAGACGTCACGATCGTCTCGGTTTTCTTCACCGGCACGGCTTCCTCACCTGCAGCGGGAAACAGAGAAACACTTTCATTAGATTTCTGACGCAGGGGAAGTCGACACAGGTCAGAAACATAGCTGGTTATCTTCGACCAAAAACACATTTAAACTCTCAAAGTTTTAAATTAAAGGAGGTCAACTTTTATTTTGTCGATAAAATTCGGAAATGCACAATTTATAGAAATTGTTGGTAATAAATATATAAACTTGTATTTGTGTCTAGGCTAACAGTGTCCCTGCTACATGTCTTTATGCTAAGCTAGGCTAACAGTGTCCCTGCTACATGTCTTTATGCTAAGCTAGGCTAACAGTGTCCCTGCTACATGTCTTTATGCTAAGCTAGGCTAACAGTGTCCCTGCTTCATGTCTTTATGCTAAGCTAGGCTAACAGTGTCCCTGCTACATGTCTTTATGCTAAGCTAGGCTAACAGTGTCCCTGCTTCATGTCTTTATGCTAAGCTAGGCTAACAGTGTCCCTGCTACATGTCTTTATGCTAAGCTAGGCTAACAGTGTCCCTGCTTCATGTCTTTATGCTAAGCTAGGCTAACAGTGTCCCTGCTTCATGTCTTCATGCTAAGCTAGGCTAACAGTGTCCCTGCTTCATGTCTTCATGCTAAGCTAGGCTAACAGTGTCCCTGCTTCATGTCTTTATGCTAAGCTAGGCTAACAGTGTCCCTGCTTCATGTCTTTATGCTAAGCTAGGCTAACAGTGTCCCTGCTTCATGTCTTAATGCTAAGCTAGGCTAACAGTGTCCCTGCTTCGTGTCTTTATGCTAAGCTAGGCTACTGTTAGAGTTTCCACCTGCTTTCCATCTTTATGCTAAGCTAGGCTAACAGTTTCCCCCTGTGGTGTCTTTATGTTATGCTAGGCTAACCTTTCCCCCTGTTTCCCTTCCTTATGCTAAAATAGGCTAGTCTTTCCCCTTGCTTCATGTTTTTATGCTAAGCTAGGCTAACCTTTCCCCTTGCTTCATGTCTTTATGCTAAGCTAGGCTAACCTTTCCCCCTGTTTCCCGTCCTTATGCTACAATAGGCTAATGATGTCCTGGGTGCTCAGAGATCAAACTAAAACACCAGGTACTGTATATCTATAGATCTACAGTTCTCTACATGTCTGTGTCCTGTTGCCGGGCCGACTCCCTCACCTTGCACCAGCAGCTCGCAGGTGGAGGTTGCTCTTCCGCTGCTGTTGGTGGCGGTGGCAGAATAGTTCCCAGAATCCTCAGGGAAGGCCTCAGCGATCAGCAGGCTGTGCGTCTCGCCCTCCGTCAGGATCCTGAAGTCTGGCGAGCTCTGGATCTCCGCCCCCTCCCTGAAGAACTTCACCTGGGGGAGGGGGATACCTGAGACTCTGACGTCCAGCCTCACCTGGCTGCCCTGCAGCACCGTGGAGCTCTGGAGGCGGAGCAGGAAGCTGGGAGGGGCTGTCTCCGCTGGAGGGGGGGGGATATCATTAATTAAACTGGGGCTCCAATCACTGCACCGTCAAACATCACTTCCTGCCATTCTAGGACTCAGACACTGGGACCAGTTGGAGGAGACAGGTCTCAAGATGCCACGTGTTTCAAAAAGTGTGAGCACCAAACAAGAGTCAGACCAGATGCTCAGGACTTCTGCTACTTCAACCCAAAGAGATCTCACACATCGGTCTCTTGCTGGAACACACTGCAGAGCGAAGCAGTTGATCTGTGACTGAGCGTGCTCCCGTTAAGGAAAGCTATGCCGCAGCAGCTGCTTCTATATCTGTTTTATCACAGGGTGAAGAGCCAGCTCTCAGCGAGGACACATTTAGACTGACGCTCACCAACACAATGCATAACTTCACTTCATGTCTCTGCGTGGCTCTGTGGTTGGTTGATGTCTTTTGTGTGACCTTTGTGTCTCTGTGTTGCTGTTTTGTGTCTTTGGGCTTTTATTTGTTGTCTTTCCTCCTTGTATGTTCCTTTGTTGTGTCTTTAAGGTCTTGTTTTTGTGTCTCTGATGTTGTTTCATGTCTCTCTGTGGTCAATTCCTGTCTGTTTGCAGTCATGTTGTGACTCTTTGTAGTTCCCTGCCTCTCTGCTGTAGCTTCCTGCCTCCCTGCAGTAGCTTCCTGCCTCTCTGCAGTAGCTTCCTGCCTCTCTGCGGTAGCTTCCTGCCTCTATGCGGTAGCTTCCTGCCTCTATGCGGTAGCTTCCTGCCTCTCTGCGGTAGTTTCCTGTCTCTCTGCTGTAGCTTCCTGTCTCTCTGCAGTAGCTTCCTGCCTCTCTGCAGTAGCTTCCTGCCTCTCTGCAGTAGCTTCCTGCCTCTCTGCTGTAGCTTCCTGCCTCTCTGCGGTAGCTTCCTGCCTCTCTGCAGTAGCTTCCTGCCTCTCTGCTGTAGCCTCCTGTCTCTCTGCGGTAGCTTCCTGCCTCTCTGCGGTAGCTTCCTGCCTCTCTGCAGTAGCTTCCTGCCTCTCTGCTGTAGCTTCCTGTCTCTCTGCAGTAGCTTCCTGTCTCTCTGCGGTAGCTTCCTGCCTCTCTGCGGTAGCTTCCTGCCTCTCTGCGGTAGCTTCCTGCCTCTCTGCAGTAGCTTCCTGCCTCTCTGCAGTAGCTTCCTGCCTATCTGCAGTAGCTTCCTGCCTCTCTGCAGTAGCTTCCTGCCTCTCAGCAGTAGCCTCCTGCCTCTCTGCTGTAGCTTCCTGCCTCTCTGCAGTAGCTTCCTGCCTCTCTGCTGTAGCTTCCTGCCTCCCTGCAGTAGCTTCCTGCCTCTCTGCAGTAGCTTCCTGCCTCTCTGCTGTAGCTTCCTGCCTCTCTGCTGTAGCTTCCTGCCTCTCTGCAGTAGCTTCCTGTCTCTCTGCTGTAGCTTCCTGTCTCTCTGCAGTAGCCTCCTGCCTCTCTGCTGTAGCTTCCTGCCTCTCTACAGTAGCTTCCAGCCTCTCTGCTGTAGCTTCCTGCCTCTCTGCAGTAGCTTCCTGCCTCTCTGCAGTAGCTTCCTGCCTCTCTGCTGTAGCTTCCTGCCTCTCTGCGGTAGCTTCCTGCCTCAGGGGATCCAGCCTCACCTGTGACGAGTAGTTCTGCGGTGCTGGTGGCCTGTCCGGCTCCGTTGGTCGCTCTGACGGAGAACCTCCCACTGTGTGCGGCGGTCACAGTAGGGATCCTCAGAACAGTATGGCCATCGCTGAACGAGATCTGAATGCCGGGCAGAACGGCGGAGGAGAGAACCTGGCCATCACGAAACCAGCTCACCTCAGGAACAGGAGAACCTGCAGAGAACCCGAACCAGGTCACTTAATGCATCACTGCTACAGGACATCGTTAGCCTAGCTTAGCACAAACACAGGAACGGTAGGGAACTGCTAATATATAAAGATAAAAAAGGATGAGTAAACGTCTCAGCTTGTGTATCCAAATAGAAACCTGCTGCATCCTGAAGAGACGCAGAAGCAACTGATTATTATTTAAAGCGTATTGGTCAACGATTTTGAAATGAAAGCTAACACTAGCTAGCATGGAAATCTGAACTGTATGTAATGTGCCGTTATGCACATTACATACAAGGGCTATGAGAGTTATCAGTAGTGTTGGATATCTTGAACACACTAATGTATTATTTTTGAAGGCACACATATTGAAGTTCATTGATCTGGTTAATTTAAAACGGCACACATCATGTCCAGAGCCAGACATCATCTTTAGAAACACTGTTCGTAGACAGAGGGGGGGGTATCATCTGAGAGGAAAGCTACATTTAACTCGAGGTCAGAAGAACTCTGAGAAGTATGAGTTCAACAACCTGTGGGGTGACTTTAGAGAATGCTTTGGAGCAGGAGTTCAAACAAAGCGTAATTCAGTTTAAAGGATGCACAGAAACACTTTTCGGAAACTATGAGAATGAAGGCGATTGAAGATGAGAAAGTATTGTATATATAAATGTAAATGTAAGTAGGAAAAACTTGCATAATGATTTAAATGACAATCACTGATCAAGTAAGGGGTGGGATTAATAAGCATCTGTTCCTCCTGCTCCCTTTCGGACACATGATTTATTGTTATTATTAATATGAAGACTTGTTTTTTTTCTTTTGTTGAATATACAAATATTACCATGAATGTGTATAAATATTATAATACTGTATTATAACAATACGGCATTCTGTTTTTCACATTTGTTATGTGTTAATCTGTTGGAAATAAAGACTGAAATCTGAACGATGACGAGTCTTCCCCAGATGTCTGCTGTCCTCAGGGAGCAGGCCACCGGCGGTAACGTGGATATCTCTGTGTGTGTCTGACGAAAAGCGTCTTTCAGCTTCAGGAAGAGCGCTATAACAATCCTGTGTGTTGTGATGATGATGATGATGACGATGATATGTGAAGGTTTCTCACCGCTGACTTGAGCCTGGAACGTCGCGGCACTACCCTCTAGTGCCACGACGCTCTGCAGCGGCTGCAGGAACGTCGGCGCCTGTGTTGACATGTTGGTCGGCACCCTGCAACACAAACAAACAAACAAACAAACGGTCAGAGGGAAGTATAAACAAGAACTCTGCACATTTACTCCGATCAGAAACAAACATACTGGCTTCATGGCTTTAAACCTCTGTAATACACCTATATAATAATAACAATTATTAAAAGGATTGTTTTCTTCAATTTGTATTGTTTCATTTTAAAATAGGGCAACAGTGACAACAATCAATTTAAATGGTGTTCTGATAATAATACATCCAGCATTAGCTATTTATAACACATATCTATTGCTGTACATCACACTAGCCAATTAAGAAGTCCCACCAGCCAATTAAGAAGTCACACTAGCCAATTAAGAAGTCCCACCAGCCAATTAAGAAGTCACACTAGCCAATTAAGAAGTCTCACCAGCCAATTAAGAAGTCACACTAGCCAATTAAGAAGTCCCACCAGCCAATTAAGAAGTCACACTAGCCAATTAAGAAGTCACACTAGCCAATTAAGAAGTCAATTAAGAAGTCACACTAGCCAATTAAAAAGTTACACTAGCCAATTAAGAAGTCACACTAGCCAATTAAAAAGTCACACTAGCCAATTAAGAAGTTACACTAGCCAATTAAGAAGTTACACCAGCCAATTAAGAAGTCACACTAGCCAATTAAGAAGTCAATTAAGAAGTCACACTAGCCAATTAAAAAGTTACACTAGCCAATTAAGAAGTCACACTAGCCAATTAAGAAGTCACACTAGCCAATTAAGAAGTCACACTAGCCAATTAAGAAGCCACACTAGCCAATTAAGAAGTCACACTAGCCAATTAAGAAGTCACACTAGCCAATTAAGAAGTTACACTAGCCAATTAAGAAGTCACACTAGCCAATTAAGAAGTTACACTAGCCAATTAAGAAGTCACAATAGCCAATTAAGAAGTCACACTAGCCAATTAAGAAGTCACACTAGCCAATTAAGAAGTCACACTAGCAAATTAAGAAGCCACACTAGCCAATTAAGAAGTCACACCAGCCAATTAAGAAGTCACACTAGCCAATTAAGAAGTCACACTAGCCAATTAAGAAGTCAATTAAGAAGTCACACTAGCCAATTAAAAAGTTACACTAGCCAATTAAGAAGTCACACTAGCCAATTAAGAAGTCACACTAGCCAATTAAGAAGTCACACTAGCCAATTAAGAAGCCACACTAGCCAATTAAGAAGTCACACTAGCCAATTAAGAAGTCACACTAGCCAATTAAGAAGTCACACTAGCCAATTAAGAAGTTACACTAGCCAATTAAGAAGTCACACTAGCCAATTAAGAAGTTACACTAGCCAATTAAGAAGTCACAATAGCCAATTAAGAAGTCACACTAGCCAATTAAGAAGTCACACTAGCCAATTAAGAAGTCACACTAGCCAATTAAGAAGCCACACTAGCCAATTAAGAAGTCACACCAGCCAATTAAGAAGTCACACCAGCCAATTAAGAAGTCCCACCAGCCAATTAAAAGTCACACTAGCCAATTAAGAAGTCACACTAGCCAATTAAGAAGTCACACTAGCCAATTAAGAAGCCACACTAGCCAATTAAGAAGTCACACCAGCCAATTAAGAAGCCACACTAGCCAATTAAGAAGCCACACTAGCCAATTAAAAGTCACACTAGCCAATTAAGAAGTCACACTAGCCAATTAAGAAGTCACACTAGCCAATTAAGAAGCCACACTAGCCAATTAAGAAGTCACACTAGCCAATTAAGAAGTCACACTAGCCAATTAAAAAGTCACACTAGCCATTTAAAAAGTCACACTAGCCAATTAAAAGTATATATTTTTAAACAATTCTAGTAAATATTTTTTGCAGTACACAAAAACGAACACAGGGGGGAGCTCTTTGACTTAACACTGCGAACAGGAGCATGCTGGGACATAAACAAATCACCATGGAGGAAGTCATTACACAGAGTTTACTTTGTGATGCAAGTCAAAACTACATCTCTGTAAATCCAACATGAACGACTTCAAACCAGCTTCATTTCCAAACAGAGCAACGCTATGTTCCACATGTTTACGCCCGATAACAGACTCTCACCGGCATCTCCCCACGAGCAAACGGGTACAAAGAATACATGACATCAAAGCGTCACGACACAGATGAAGATAAGCAGAGCATTCATTATGCACATATTCGCCCCCTTGTTTAACACCTGCTGCCTACATTACCCACAATGCAACTCACCAATACAAGCTTCTTCCACACTAACTCTCCATGATAGTAAATGAAACGCTCTTAAATATATGTCTATAAATCCATGATATCAGGCGGGACAGGACGTCTGTGCTGACGAACAGCAATCACGTACTGAGAAGTGGACTTTATAGGAAACTGAACGTGATGGGAAGCTAAGACTGTTATATATTCAGCTCCAAACAAGAAGTAAAGACAGCTGAGATCTGCCCCTTCCACCGAGGTCTTCAAAACCGGCCTTAAGACCCTCTTCTTTCGGCAGGCCTTCCAATACATTTTGAGCATGGTACACCTGGAGTACTGCCATTTTTATCGCTATCTCCGACTTTTATTTTTGTACTCTATTTTATATTTTATTTTTTGATTTCTTATTATTATTACAATTATTTGTTTAATCTCTCAAAGTGTATCAGTATCCCTTGTTGTGAAGCACTTCGAGATTTGTCTTGGCAGATGAGAAGCGCTATATAAATTAAATATATTATTATTATTATTATTACTGTTTGGTGAACAAGGGAACATTTCCTCTTGATCTGCTTTTAGTGCTTTACAATTCAAATAAATAAAATGTATTATGATTATTATCTTCTATACATGAGATTCACTTCCGGGCAAAAAGTGCGGCTCCGCCCACTTTAGGGGGAACAGCGCTGTCACCTGAACGGCGATCGAGCCTGAAGCCACACAGCTCGTTCTAATGTTGGAGGAGCAATAAACGACAGCAGCTTTCTGGCATGTCAAACTATTTAACTCGCTCGTGAGAGTAACAGCTGGCGAGGTTACCGCCTCGCCTACTGATTTTAATGTAACCATATATCCAGCCCGATCGTCGGTTCCAATGATTGAATGTAATGGTTTGCCTGACTGGCCGTCGTCACCGGGCTCTTTGAAGATCCACACATCCACGGTTTTCACGGATTGTCAAAAACCTCTGAATGTGTATCGACAGCCGTTCAGACGACGCTTTGTTTTCCCCCAGAAGTGGGCGGGGCCGTAATTGTTGCCCGGAAGTGACGCAGGTGTTGCTCTCATCTATTGGACGTACACTGGGAAAGGGAACAGTAAGTCTCTGACGTGCAGACACACTGTCTGTTCATATAAAACCGTACCAGTTTATTCTATACTTTAAAACATCCTACTTGTGTTTGTACCACGGTGAACGTATCCGTTTGTATTATTCATAACGTAATCTCTAAGTCTCTGGACTCTGAACTGTTGCTTGATTCCCAGTTCGGGACCAATTAAGACATTCTGATTATCAACAACCTGTTGGTTTACGATGGATGGTTTGGTCAATCCCATTGGTTCAAAGTAACTCGGAAAGTGTCTTTAAAATATCCAAACATGTTCAATTTAATGAAAATGAGATCTTTATCTCACAGATCTAGAACAGCCTCACAAGTCAGACAACGGTTTCATTCAAGTCAATCTTTTGAGTTCTGGGAGTTAATGCAGGTCCGGTTGTGAAGCCCTTTGGATACATGTGTATATAATAACAGAACTATTTCATGTTAAGCCTCATTTAATGTTATTTTCACGGGTTGTAATCCTTTGGGGCAATTCATGCTAACATTAGATCGTTTTTTCTCCAGAGCTTTTATCAATGTTGGTCGGATTTAGCAGATTTGTTCTTTACATTACATTTAGCTGAGGCTTTCATCCAAAGAGACTTACAGTAAGTGCGTTCGACCAACAAGACACAACCTTGAAGAAAACAGAATCATAAAGTACATCAGGTTTCATAGAGCCAAACATCTCAAGTGCTACTCAGCTGGCTTTAGAGGAGCCAGCCCTTTGTTAGTATATAAGTGCTTTGTTAGCAGTTCTATCGCTCGAAGTGGAGTCGAAAGATCGAGTCATATTTGATGTTGACGCTGCCCTCTGGGATCCAATCCTTACTGAATGGTTTGAACACAAGGCCGTGATAAACCAGGTCCGCAGGTCTACTCAAGATGTGGGTCGTAACTCTACTTTAATGCTGCTGACGGACTGAACTGGGAATAAGACCTTGTTGGTTAGAAACTGTGGTCTTGACCATTTGTCAGGATCTGCAGACCCCCTGCTGTGAGGGGAAACAGCTGATCTGCAGACCCCCTGCTGTGAGGGGAAACAGCTGATCTGCAGACCCCCTGCTGTGAGGGGAAACAGCTGATCTGCAGACCCCCTGCTGTGAGGGGAAACAGCTGATCTGCTGACAGACACACCATCAGGTCTGTTGGGGGGGCTCCACAGGGTCTGATGACCCCCCCTGAGCTCAGGGCGGATTAAACACCTGTTTAACCCTGGAGGGGGGGGGGTCACTCATAGGCTGCTTCAAGAGGGGCCTACAGTTCGCACTGGGTGTACTAGCTGGAGCTTTGAGCTAAGTCTGTCCTCTGGAAACAACGAGAGCAAGTTCAACGAACAGCCACTTGCTCTCTGTTGACACGAAATAACTTGTTTCTGGAAAACTAAATCTGATCTGTTCAAAAACAAACTAACTTTATTCCATAAAAACTGAGAAATACTAACTTTGTTCTATGAAAACTGACAAATACTAACTTTGTTCTATGAAAACTGACAAATACTAACTTTGTCTTTAAAAAAACGTTGTTTGGTAAAAAATAACACAAAACCGGTCCTTTAGAAACGACATCGTGTAGTCCCAAGTCCCAGAACAGACGGACAGGAAGTGGACAAACCAAAGCATGTCAAATGTATGGTCTGATCCCCCCCGGTGAACTGGTTGAGTCCGGTTTGAACCGTTTGGCCTCGACTGCATTCGATCGTCCAGGTCCGTCAGAGAATCACCATTACGTTGTGAATGCAGAATCAGCACAATTCATATTTCCATAACCGTTGAAAACAACATTTATAACTTCTGACGCAGCGTTCCGACGCGCTCGTCTCCGACGCGCTCGTCTCCGCCCTGGATTTGGTAAATATGCAAACTAATGGTTCCTGGTTGGCCCAAAGCTGCGGAGCAAGCGTCCATAAGATGAGGTAATCGTCACTTTACATGTTCCGCTGCAAGGACCTTTCAATGGTGTTTTAATTATATTTCTATTTTGAGATGTTTACATTTTAGAATTGTTTATTTCTACTCTTTGAATTTCTACTTGTTGCTGAAATGCGAAAAAATCCCAAATTCTGGATCAATACAGAACTTCTTATCTTTATTATTATTATTATTATTGTGGGACGGCATGCCTCCTTTCCTTAGTGAAGGATGCTCCAGTGTTTCCTTTTCTAATGGAGGTAAAAAAGGAAGCATTGAAGCAGATTTTCTCCACAAGAATCCACAAGTTCCTATAAATGTTACACACACACGTATATTTATACACACACACGTATATTTACACACACACACGTATATTTATACACACACACACACGTATATTTATACACACACATCATTAGATGCGTGTCTTTGTAGTGCAACTTACGAAACTCATAGCCTTCTACAAACACACAGCAGGTGAAGAGAAGACATGCTAACGTGCTAACGTATTCTGTGTTATTAGCACGTCCAGATGATGCTCTGAAGTTAGCTGGAGATCATGCAACGATGCGTTTTAGGTGAAGGGAGCACTGCTTTTAGAATGCCTTTAAAAAACTGGTTTGAACCAGCTGAACCTACATCCTGGGTATCAGAGGAAGTAGAACCCCTCCGTGAGTCCCTGAACGCCTCATCACACCGATCTGGTTATAATCTGCAGCCGTTAAATCTGTGAGTCCCTGAACGCCTCCTCACACCGACCCGGTTATAAACTGCAGCCGTTAAATCTGTGAGTCCCTGAACGCCTCATCACACCGACCCGGTTATAATCTGCAGCCGTTAAATCCGTGAGTCCCTGAACGCCTCATCACACCGACACGGTTATAATCTGCAGCCGTTAAATCTGTGAGTCCCTGAACGCCTCCTCACACCGACCCGGTTATAAACTGCAGCCGTTAAATCTGTGAGTCCCTGAACGCCTCATCACACCGACCCGGTTATAATCTGCAGCCGTTAAATCCGTGAGTCCCTGAACGCCTCATCACACCGACCCGGTTATAAACTGCAGCCGTTAAATCCGTGAGTCCCTGAACGCCTCATCACACCGACCCGGTTATAAACTGCAACCGTTAAATCCGTGAGTCCCTGAACGCCTCATCACACCGATCTGGTTACAGCTAAATGTAATCTGATGACTCCGCCGCCTGAACACATCACAGTTTATTAATACTGCGTTATTAACAACGAGTAGTTATAATTAGCATATCTAATAATACTCAGCATTGTCAGGACGCCTTAAAGTACTTGGTATACCTTTGTTCTTAATACCCTTCTCCTGGTTTGAGGGTTTTACTTTTGGACGTTGTGGTTCTTCTGTGTCTCTCAGTCTCTAAATAAATGGTATGTTTTCTCGTGGTTCCAGATGCACCCCACCTCTCCTTTGAGCCTTCCTTATGTTCAGTGCTGCATGGAGACATCGAGTACGGTCATGAGCTCATGGTACATGTGCCTCTCCTCCCTGGCTGTATCTGTTATCCATCACCACGGTAACCCTGCTGGTCCACATGAAGGAACGGCCGTACGATGATACACACTAACCACCATGTTTCATAAAGGCGCAGACCGTGTGCTTTGGGTGCTTGGAAGGAGACTTTATGAGGAGAACTAAAGCAATGAGCCGATAGATGGAAAGACGAATACATGACTTTATTTCAACGCTGCTTCAAATTCACATCGGACTCTCGAGAAGTAACTTCAGACCAAATGAAACTCATCACACATCTCAGTCTGCACTTTAGAAGCCAGCGTACCAGTATACACCCCAGACAGGCCAACAGCTGTTCAAGCCCCTCCAAAATAAAAGCTTCAGTGAAGAATCCCCCCTGTCTGACACTTCATGGGGGGGGGTGATCTAACACAGGACACCAAACTCTAAAAATAACACCCCCCCCCCCAGCCACACCTCAGCTTGACTGACAGCCAGCATGTGGCAGCAGGAGAACTGATAGCCCTGCTGCCGATTCCCTTAAAAAGCCATCAGAGGAGCCGATGCTATCAGCGGCTATTCTGGGACGTCCCGTTATACCCTTCGGCTGGAGCCCAGCGGAGACCCTGAAGTCCTCAACGCGTCTGCAAGGGCTCCTAACTGTGAGAGAGGAACTCTGGAGGACTTTAAAAAATAAAAAATCTCACTTACTTGTCTGCACAAGGATGCCTGGGGGGCCCGGCGGGGGGCTGCTCTTCAGGAGGCAAAGCTCTCTATCCAGAACATGTAGTTTCACACAATCCGAAAGGGAGAAAGGTTGAGCCGTGAAGACGCCCGGGTACTAAAGACAGCAGTTCTACCAGCCGAGGCGTCCAGGCTGGGAACGCTGACTCTGCTCAGGCCGGGCAGCGGGGGGCCGGGGGCTTTATAGTGCAGTGACATCACAGCGGGCGGGGCCTGCCATTGGTCAGCCTGCTGCAGGGACTCATGGGAGAACAGGGGGCCGGTTTATGCAACTCATCACACACGTATCCATCATGCCACATTCACCGTTATAAAACCATTGATATCCTTCATGTCCCTGTTGAGCTGCCGGGTCAAACTGGGTACAAAGGGCTGTTTGATATATGACAGCGTGTGCGAGTCCTCGAACAACATTAAGACATTAGCGTTCCCTCAGCAAAGCTTAAAGAACAGTACGGTAACTACGGTAACCGCTGAACCCTGACCGCAGCTTTAGAACCTTTTAAGCACTTTCAAACTAAAGATCGTCATAAAGGAAAGTGTAGAAAAGAGGATGTTCATTCAGAGACATTAAAGCTAAGTGTTAACCAGAGGTTTAAAGCAACTAGTACATGTATTCAAGTATTTTGCACTTAAGTACTTTTTTGTCATATTTGTACTTTACTTAAGTATTTCTTCATACTTCTACTGCACTACATGAGTACAACTTTAAAATAAATAAATAACATAAACGTGATCATTTAAATACTGATAGCTTCAATACTTTTATTAAAAAAACGTTTTTAGCACTAATTCAGATTTTAACTGAGAAAATATTAACTAAAGTTTGGGAACATTAATGAATACAACCCACATCAGTGTCCCTGATATGCAGAGTGAACTATTGTCGAGGTTTGATGGATTACAATATTATAAAGACAGAAAAGTGAAGATAAATACTGTATATTTACCGTTTCCGTTATACAGGTGAACCTAACCTCATTGAAAGACTTTTAAAATATGAATTATATTTGAATGGAGAAAGAGATTTCTTACAGCATCATTGAGTCCACAGACAGCGGGTCAATAGAGGTGTAAAACACGACTTTAATAACATGTGTTCAACCTCTTCCATCCTCCCTAGCAACAGCCATTCATTAGCTTAGCATCAGTCTGTTATCATAACAACCTCTGAACCGTCAAGATTGACCAATCAGAATCGAGTATTCAACTACGTGTAATAAGTAACTTTAATGTATATTTATAATGATAGTTTTCAAAGGTTTTTCTTAATAAAAGATATACAAGGCGTTTTACTTGATCTAAATGAAGCTAAAGAAACATGTGAACTTTAACCACTAATCCCTGACTACGGGTTTAGTCGTAGCAACGGTCATTACTTAGCTTAGCATCGGTCTGTTATCAAGTATTAACGAAGCCCTTTCCCGGGTCCAGCTTCCAGCCAGCTTCCAGCCCGCTCACCTGCCAGAGAGCAGGAGGATCCGGAACACATCCTCCTCACGTGTGGAATATAATGTTTGATTCTTCCCAAACGTGTCCCCATCGACAGCTCCGTGAAAAAGATATCATATGTTTAGAGATTAAACTCTTCATCCATTACTTTATCCATTAGCTGCTCTACCTGTGGATCCGTTCCAGTTTCAGCCATCTCCCCATCACTCTGAGAGCTCGTGAAGTTAGAAAATAACATTGACGGATCAATAAGTCAAACACAAAGCGATCTGAAAACATGAACGAAGTCTCCTCACCTCCACAGCAAAGGAGACAAGGAGCTAGGGACCGTCTGCAAAGTGCAACCCCGAAACATGAGGAAACACACATTCAATCCCAGGTGTTACTGCCGTGTGCGTGTGTGTGTGTGTGTGTGTGTGTGTGTGTGTGTGTGTGTGTGTGTGTGTGTGTGTGTGTGTCTCAGGTGTTCCCAAAGAGGAGCTGCAGCCCCACCTCTGAGTGAGACTGTTAAATAGTTATAACAACTAGGCCTACAATATTTAGGTACTTGTACTTCTACTACAGTTCAGATGTACATGGTGTACTTCTACTCTACAGTTCAGATGTACATGGTGTACTTCTACTCTACAGTTCAGAGGTACATGGTGTACTTCTACTCCACTACATGTATTTAATACCTTTAGTTTCTTCACAGATGAAGGATGTGAAATCTAACCAAGAGTTGAATCAGACTTTAGTTCCACCTGGAGTGAATCCACCAGCTACCCTGCAGTCTACAAAGTACTTCAGACTAGCTGCACCTCCACCAGCTACCCTGCAGTCTACAAAGTACTTCAGACTAGCTGCACCTCCACCAGCTACCCTGCAGTCTACAAAGTACTTCAGACTAGCTGCACCTCCACCAGCTACCCTGCAGTCTACAAAGTACTTCAGACTAGCTGCACCTTCACCAGCTACCCTGCAGTCTACAAAGTACTTCAGACTAGCTGCACCTTCACCAGCTACCCTGCAGTCTACAAAGTACTTCAGACTAGCTGCACCTCCACCAGCTACCCTGCAGTCTACAAAGTACTTCAGACTAGCTGCACCTCCACCAGCTACCCTGCAGTCTACAAAGTACTTCAGACTAGCTGCACCTCCACCAGCTACCCTGCAGTCTACAAAGTACTTCAGACTAGCTGCACCTTCACCAGCTACCCTGCAGTCTACAAAGTACTTCAGACTAGCTGCACCTCCACCAGCTACCCTGCAGTCTACAAAGTACTTCAGACTAGCTGCACCCTCCCCCAGCTACCCTGCAGTCTACAAAGTACTTCAGACTAGCTGCACCTCCACCAGCTACCCTGCAGTCTACAAAGTACTTCAGACTAGCTGCACCTCCACCAGCTACCCTGCAGTCTACAAAGTACTTCAGACTAGCTGCACCTCCACCAGCTACCCTGCAGTCTACAAAGTACTTCAGACTAGCTGCACCTCCACCAGCTACCCTGCAGTCTACAAAGTACTTCAGACTAGCTGCACCTTCACCAGCTACCCTGCAGTCTACAAAGTACTTCAGACTAGCTGCACCTCCACCAGCTACCCTGCAGTCTACAAAGTACTTCAGACTAGCTGCACCTCCACCAGCTACCCTGCAGTCTACAAAGTACTTCAGACTAGCTGCACCTCCACCAGCTACCCTGCAGTCTACAAAGTACTTCAGACTAGCTGCACCTCCACCAGCTACCCTGCAGTCTACAAAGTACTTCAGACTAGCTGCACCTCCACCAGCTACCCTGCAGTCTACAAAGTACTTCAGACTAGCTGCACCTCCACCAGCTACCCTGCAGTCTACAAAGTACTTCAGACTAGCTGCACCTCCACCAGCTACCCTGCAGTCTACAAAGTACTTCAGACTAGCTGCACCTCCACCAGCTACCCTGTAGTCTACAAAGTACTTCAGACTAGCTGCACCTTCACCAGCTACCCTGCAGTCTACAAAGTACTTCAGACTAGCTGCACCTTCACCAGCTACCCTGCAGTCTACAAAGTACTTCAGACTAGCTGCACCTCCACCAGCTACCCTGCAGTCTACAAAGTACTTCAGACTAGCTGCACCTCCACCAGCTACCCTGCAGTCTACAAAGTACTTCAGACTAGCTGCACCTCCACCAGCTACCCTGCAGTCTACAAAGTACTTCAGACTAGCTGCACCTTCACCAGCTACCCTGCAGTCTACAAAGTACTTCAGACTAGCTGCACCTCCACCAGCTACCCTGCAGTCTCCAAAGTACTTCAGACTAGCTGCACCTCCACCAGCTACCCTGCAGTCTACAAAGTACTTCAGACTAGCTGCACCTCCACCAGCTACCCTGCAGTCTACAAAGTACTTCAGACTAGCTGCACCTCCTCCAGCTACCCTGCAGTCTACAAAGTACTTCAGACTAGCTGCACCTCCACCAGCTACCCTGCAGTCTACAAAGTACTTCAGACTAGCTGCACCTCCACCAGCTACCCTGCAGTCTACAAAGTACTTCAGACTAGCTGCACCTCCACCAGCTACCCTGCAGTCTACAAAGTACTTCAGACTAGCTGCACCTTCACCAGCTACCCTGCAGTCTACAAAGTACTTCAGACTAGCTGCACCTCCACCAGCTACCCTGCAGTCTACAAAGTACTTCAGACTAGCTGCACCTCCACCAGCTACCCTGCAGTCTACAAAGTACTTCAGACTAGCTGCACCTCCACCAGCTACCCTGCAGTCTACAAAGTACTTCAGACTAGCTGCACCTCCTCCAGCTACCCTGCAGTCTACAAAGTACTTCAGACTAGCTGCACCTCCACCAGCTACCCTGCAGTCTACAAAGTACTTCAGACTAGCTGCACCTTCACCAGCTACCCTGCAGTCTACAAAGTACTTCAGACTAGCTGCACCTCCACCAGCTACCCTGCAGTCTACAAAGTACTTCAGACTAGCTGCACCTTCACCACCTACCCTGCAGTCTACAAAGTACTTCAGACTAGCTGCACCTTCACCAGCTACCCTGCAGTCTACAAAGTACTTCAGACTAGCTGCACCTCCACCAGCTACCCTGCAGTCTACAAAGTACTTCAGACTAGCTGCACCTCCACCAGCTACCCTGCAGCCTACAAAGTACTTCAGACTAGCTGCACCTCCACCAGCTACCCTGCAGCCTACAAAGTACTTCAGACTAGCTGCACCTTCACCAGCTACCCTGCAGCCTACAAAGTACTTCAGACTAGCTGCACCTCCACCAGCTACCCTGCAGCCTACAAAGTACTTCAGACTAGCTGCACCTTCACCAGCTACCCTGCAGTCTACAAAGTACTTCAGACTAGCTGCACCTTCACCAGCTACCCTGCAGCCTACAAAGTACTTCAGACTAGCTGCACCTTCACCAGCTACCCTGCAGTCTACAAAGTACTTCAGACTAGCTGCACCTCCACCAGCTACCCTGCAGTCTACAAAGTACTTCAGACTAGCTGCACCTCCACCAGCTACCCTGCAGTCTACAAAGTACTTCAGACTAGCTGCACCTCCACCAGCTACCCTGCAGTCTACAAAGTACTTCAGACTAGCTGCACCTCCTCCAGCTACCCTGCAGTCTACAAAGTACTTCAGACTAGCTGCACCTCCTCCAGCTACCCTGCAGTCTACAAAGTACTTCAGACTAGCTGCACCTCCACCAGCTACCCTGCAGTCTACAAAGTACTCCAGACTAGCTGCACCTTCACCAGCTACCCTGCAGTCTACAAAGTACTTCAGACTAGCTGCACCTCCTCCAGCTACCCTGCAGTCTACAAAGTACTTCAGACTAGCTGCACCTTCACCAGCTACCCTGCAGTCTACAAAGTACTTCAGACTAGCTGCACCTTCACCAGCTACCCTGCAGTCTACAAAGTACTTCAGGACTCAAATGCACGACCTCTGTTAGGAACCTTGGCTCAATAGCTTGGAGGACTCAAATGCCCGACCTCTGTTAGGAACCTTGGCTCAATAGCTTGGAGGACTCAAATGCCCGACCTCTGTTAGGAACCTTGGCTCAATAGCTTGGAGGACTCAAATGCACGACCTCTGTTAGGAACCTTGGCTCAATAGCTTGGAGGACTCAAATGCCCGACCTCTGTTAGGAACCTTGGCTCAATAGCTTGGAGGACTCAAATGCACGACCTCTGTTAGGAACCTTGGCTCAATAGCTTGGAGGACTCAAATGCCCGCCCTCTGTTAGGAACCTTGACCCAATAGCTTGGAGGACTCAAATGCCCGACCTCTGTTAGGAACCTTGACCCAATAGCTTGGAGGACTCAAATGCCCGACCTCTGTTAGGAACCTTGGCTCAATAGCTTGGAGGACTCAAATGCACGACCTCTGTTAGGAACCTTGGCTCAATAGCTTGGAGGACTCAAATGCCCGCCCTCTGTTAGGAACCTTGGCTCAATAGCTTGGAGGACTCAAATGCCCGCCCTCTGTTAGGAACCTTGGCTCAATAGCTTGGAGGACTCAAATGCCCGCCCTCTGTTAGGAACCTTGACCCAATAGCTTGGAGGACTCAAATGCCCGCCCTCTGTTAGGAACCTTGGCTCAATAGCTTGGAGGACTCAAATGCCCGCCCTCTGTTAGGAACCTTGGCTCAATAGCTTGGAGGACTCAAATGCCCGCCCTCTGTTAGGAACCTTGGCTCAATAGCTTGGAGGACTCAAATGCCCGCCCTCTGTTAGGAACCTTGGCTCAATAGCTTGGAGGACTCAAATGCCCGACCTCTGTTAGGAACCTTGGCTCAATAGCTTGGAGGACTCAAATGCCCGACCTCTGTTAGGAACCTTGGCTCAATAGCTTGGAGGACTCAAATGCACGACCTCTGTTAGGAACCTTGGCTCAATAGCTTGGAGGACTCAAATGCCCGACCTCTGTTAGGAACCTTGGCTCAATAGCTTGGAGGACTCAAATGCCCGCCCTCTGTTAGGAACCTTGACCCAATAGCTTGGAGGACTCAAATGCCCGACCTCTGTTAGGAACCTTGACCCAATAGCTTGGAGGACTCAAATGCCCGACCTCTGTTAGGAACCTTGGCTCAATAGCTTGGAGGACTCAAATGCACGACCTCTGTTAGGAACCTTGGCTCAATAGCTTGGAGGACTCAAATGCCCGCCCTCTGTTAGGAACCTTGGCTCAATAGCTTGGAGGACTCAAATGCCCGCCCTCTGTTAGGAACCTTGGCTCAATAGCTTGGAGGACTCAAATGCCCGCCCTCTGTTAGGAACCTTGACCCAATAGCTTGGAGGACTCAAATGCCCGCCCTCTGTTAGGAACCTTGACTCAATAGCTTGGAGGACTCAAATGCCCGCCCTCTGTTAGGAACCTTGGCTCAATAGCTTGGAGGACTCAAATGCCCGACCTCTGTTAGGAACCTTGGCTCAATAGCTTGGAGGACTCAAATGCCCGCCCTCTGTTAGGAACCTTGGCTCAATAGCTTGGAGGACTCAAATGCCCGCCCTCTGTTAGGAACCTTGACCCAATAGCTTGGAGGACTCAAATGCCCGCCCTCTGTTAGGAACCTTGGCTCAATAGCTTGGAGGACTCAAATGCCCGCCCTCTGTTAGGAACCTTGGCTCAATAGCTTGGAGGACTCAAATGCCCGCCCTCTGTTAGGAACCTTGGCTCAATAGCTTGGAGGACTCAAATGCCCGCCCTCTGTTAGGAACCTTGGCTCAATAGCTTGGAGGACTCAAATGCCCGACCTCTGTTAGGAACCTTGGCTCAATAGCTTGGAGGACTCAAATGCCCGACCTCTGTTAGGAACCTTGGCTCAATAGCTTGGAGGACTCAAATGCACGACCTCTGTTAGGAACCTTGGCTCAATAGCTTGGAGGACTCAAATGCCCGACCTCTGTTAGGAACCTTGGCTCAATAGCTTGGAGGACTCAAATGCCCGCCCTCTGTTAGGAACCTTGACCCAATAGCTTGGAGGACTCAAATGCCCGACCTCTGTTAGGAACCTTGACCCAATAGCTTGGAGGACTCAAATGCCCGACCTCTGTTAGGAACCTTGGCTCAATAGCTTGGAGGACTCAAATGCACGACCTCTGTTAGGAACCTTGGCTCAATAGCTTGGAGGACTCAAATGCCCGCCCTCTGTTAGGAACCTTGGCTCAATAGCTTGGAGGACTCAAATGCCCGCCCTCTGTTAGGAACCTTGGCTCAATAGCTTGGAGGACTCAAATGCCCGCCCTCTGTTAGGAACCTTGACCCAATAGCTTGGAGGACTCAAATGCCCGCCCTCTGTTAGGAACCTTGGCTCAATAGCTTGGAGGACTCAAATGCCCGCCCTCTGTTAGGAACCTTGGCTCAATAGCTTGGAGGACTCAAATGCCCGCCCTCTGTTAGGAACCTTGACCCAATAGCTTGGAGGACTCAAATGCCCGCCCTCTGTTAGGAACCTTGGCTCAATAGCTTGGAGGACTCAAATGCACGACCCAGAGACAAAAAGGTTTTGAAGACAAAATAGTCTTTACTTGCAAAAAACAAAATCCCTGTTTTAGAGGAGTGACAAAGTGACGGGCGTGAAGCGCTCTCGTGGCAAAGGCAAAACACTAGTGATGGCAGTTTGACACTGAAGCTTCGAACGGAGCTTCAACCCTGGACTTCCTATTCCATAGAAGCATGCTTCGAAGCTTGCTTCAAATCACGTGACATGTGACGTCCGAAGCAGCAGCTGCTTCATTTCCTGATGACTCACTGGTTCGCGGTCCAATCAGGAGATTCAATGCCTCGCCTCGATGCTGACAGGTGACAGGTTGACAGTTTCAAACTTGAGCGCTTCAACACTTTATGCCCGCTCTAAACAATACGCAATGTGTGGGTTGTTGTGGTAGTTTGCGTTGTTGCTGTTGAGTTGTTGTTGTTGGCATTGCATTTGAATTGTAGTATCATTATAGAGCAAGCCAGGAAGAAAGAGAGGTCGTTCTGGCTCGGGAAACACTTGTGGAGAAGCTGTGAACAAAAAGACAATTATCAGTAATATAAAAACAGTTAAATGTTTCAAGGAGTAGATCGCCCAGTGGGTCGAGCCGGCGGCCCGATGTGGCATGTCCTCCGCGCAGCTGGTTCAAAGCCCGGGATGGACGTATTTTAATCATTGCTTTAACTTTAATGACTGATAAAAGGCCCTCTCCTCCCAAAAACATGTCCAGCACTCTCTAGTCTCTTCTCAATAACCCAATACACACAATTATCAATCTTTAATTGCAAACAGAATATGATATTCAGTCTTAGTGTGTGTGTGCATCGAATATTTTTCAAGGCAAAGATGCGTTAAACCCACTGCAGCCTTGCACTTCGCCAGGAGAGGTCGCTGTAACTGAAGCTTCGAGAAATGAACCTATTTCCGACACAATCTTCCAAGTGGTTCGGCGCTTCATTCAAAGCTTCATTTTGCCATCACTGCAAAACACTGACTTTCATCAAACAATGGCTCGGATCTGACTTCCTGGAGCAACGAACAAGACGAACCGACCACTAACCAGGCGAGACAGCAGGACACTACATACATGAGGTAAGTGGGCCAGGTGGAAGCAATCAGGGGCGGGGCAGACGCTGATGAAAAGGAACCAGAGCAGGAAGTAAAGGGACCTGGAATGAGACACGGGGAGGACAAGTAAAACAGGAAGTGGAACATAACTAAACTCACATGACAAACTAACATAATTGACGGGACACAACACCCTCCTGCCGTGAAGAAGGCCAACATCCAGCAGCTTGGCTTGAAGTCTGTTTGAGTCCTTTATACTCCAAGTACACAAAGTGTGGCGTTCAGAGGGACGTTCGTGTTAAACGCCTCGGACAGACACCTGGGGCCTGTTCTCCGAAGCTGGTTCAACCTCACCTGGATACGTTTGATGACGTCCTTCCAGAAGATTTGAATCTGTGGACATTCCCAAAGACAAAGAAATACAGTTCCTTTCTCTTCCACACACTTCGAGCGGACATCTGGAATATTGCAGACTAGATGAAGTTTGACAGTTTGTCCATTCTCATGAACCTCCTCCTGAGGTCACTTGAACCGAGTACTTCTGGTCTGACTGTGTGCTTTTAGGCAGGCAGCATTCAAGCCTTCCTCATCAACGTCCTCGGTCATATCCGTGTTCCTGCACTTCATTCATCTGCTGCGCATTCAGAGTCAAACTATCGTGTTGTAGCGTTTAGATACTTTCCTTCCAAAGTGGTACTTCCTCAAGTTCCATAAAGCTGGTACAGACATGATCTGTTTGTGTTCTGATGACATGTCGCTTTCTAACTGTAAATATTCAGTGCTTTTAGGGATTTGATTTCTCCGACATAGCTGATCAAAAGAAAGCAAAACTCCTTCCTTTTGTATTCATGACTGAAATGGTCCACCTCTGTTCCCAGGTGTGAACTGCGCGTTGCCCAGCAGGGGGACGTTGAGACGGCGTAGGTGTTCGTGTGCAGCAGGAAAGGGTGTGTGTACGTTTCTTCAATGTCTTAAAGGTGGGGTAGGTAAGTTTGAGAAACCGGCTCGAGATACACTTTTTTTTATATTCCATGGAATGCTCTTAACATCCCGAATATCTGAAGTGCTTTGACAACAAATCCATATAAAAATGTCATCTGTGGAAGCCGTAATACTGGCTAAACGGATTGGATGGCCTACCTGCCTGTCAGCCTTCCATCGGGGCACACACTGATCTCTGCCCTCATTGGTCATGTGGGCGTTCGTGTGTGTTGGGGGAGGGGCTCTGTGAGGAAGTGGCAGATTTTCTCCGGTTGTGTATTTTCAAATTCTAGCGACCTCGAGCCGGTTTCTCAAACGTACCTACCCCACCTTTAAAATCTGAAGAGTAAAGTTGTAATGTCAGATCTGGATATGGAGTTGATGTCTGCTCCATGTTCACCAAGTCGGGTACCATGTAAGATGAGGGAACTGAAGACCCCCCTCTCATAAGGGTCTGGCTTTTCTGCTGTTCCAGATGAATTGACTAAATCATTAGCTTTTCGTGGAAGGTAGTGGAAGCGTTGGAGAGAATATGAACATGGAGGTCGGATGGTGATTGTTATGGTAGCTGTTCGTCCGGTCATGGCCTATAGGCGAGCTGGAGCAGCGGCTTGGCGCTGCAGTCGCTCCGCCTGCCAGGGGTCGTAACCAGCTGAAACCACGCCTCTGGGTCCGGAGAGATCTGAACCTCTGGCTGCTGTGGGACTGTGTCTCTTTGGGACTGTGTCTCTACGGGACTGTGTCTCTTTGGGACTGTGTCTCTTTGGGACTGTGTCTCTTTGGGACTGTGTCTCTTTAGGACTGTGTCTCTTTGGGACTGTGTCTCTTTGGGACTGTGTCTCTTTGGGACTGTGTCTCTACGGGACTGTGTCTCTATGGGACTGTGTCTCTACAGGACTGTGTCTCTTTGGGACTGTGTCTCTACGGGACTGTGTCTCTTTGGGACTGTGTCTCTTTGTGACTGTGTCTCTACGGGACTGTGTCTCTACGGGACTGTGTCTCTGTGGGACTGTGTCTCTTTGGGACTGTGTCTCTTTGGGACTGTGTCTCTACGGGACTGTGTCTCTGTGGGACTGTGTCTCTTTGGGACTATGTCTCTACGGGCCTGTGTCTCTTTGGGACTGTGTCTCTGTGGGACTGTGTCTCTACGGGACTGTGTCTCTACGGGACTGTGTCTCTGTGGGACTGTGTCTCTGTGGGACTGTGTCTCTGTGGGACTGTGTCTCTACGGGACTGTGTCTCTACGGGACTGTGTCTCTGTGGGACTGTGTCTCTTTGGGACTGTGTCTCTACGGGACTGTGTCTCTACGGGACTGTGTCTCTGTGGGACTGTGTCTCTTTGGGACTGTGTCTCTGTGGGACTGTGTCTCTTTGGGACTGTGTCTCTACGGGACTGTGTCTCTACGGGACTGTGTCTCTTTTGGAATTGTGTCTCTGTGGGACTGTGTTTCTTTGGGACTGTGTCTCTACGGGACTGTGTCTCTACGGGACTGTGTCTCTGTGGGACTGTGTCTCTGTGGGACTGTGTCTCTTTGGGACTGTGTCTCTGTGGGACTGTGTCTCTGTGGGACTGTGTCTCTATGGGACTGTGTCTCTACGGGACTGTGTCTCTTTGGGACTGTGTCTCTTTGGGACTGTGTCTCTACGGGACTGTGTCTCTACGGGACTGTGTCTCTGTGGGACTGTGTCTCTTTGGGACTGTGTCTCTTTGGGACTGTGTCTCTTTGGGACTGTGTCTCTACGGGACTGTGTCTCTTTGGGACTGTGTCTCTACGGGACTGTGTCTCTGTGGGACTGTGTCTCTATGGGACTGTGTCTCTTTGGGACTGTGTCTCTTTGGGACTGTGTCTCTATGGGACTGTGTCTCTTTGGGACTGTGTCTCTACGGGACTGTGTCTCTGTGGGACTGTGTCTCTATGGGACTGTGTCTCTTTGGGACTGTGTCTCTACGGGACTGTGTCTCTACGGGACTGTGTCTCTGTGGGACTGTGTCTCTACGGGACTGTGTCTCTGCGGGACTGTGTCTCTTTGGGACTGTGTCTCTTTGGGACTGTGTCTCTTTGGGACTGTGTCTCTACGGGACTGTGTCTCTATGGGACTGTGTCTCTACAGGACTGTGTCTCTTTGGGACTGTGTCTCTACGGGACTGTGTCTCTTTGGGACTGTGTCTCTTTGGGACTGTGTCTCTACGGGACTGTGTCTCTACGGGACTGTGTCTCTGTGGGACTGTGTCTCTTTGGGACTGTGTCTCTTTGGGACTGTGTCTCTACGGGACTGTGTCTCTGTGGGACTGTGTCTCTTTGGGACTATGTCTCTACGGGCCTGTGTCTCTTTGGGACTGTGTCTCTGTGGGACTGTGTCTCTACGGGACTGTGTCTCTACGGGACTGTGTCTCTGTGGGACTGTGTCTCTACGGGACTGTGTCTCTACAGGACTGTGTCTCTTTGGGACTGTGTCTCTACGGGACTGTCTCTCTTTGGGACTGTCTCTCTTTGGGACTGTGTCTCTACGGGACTGTGTCTCTTTGGGACTGTGTCTCTTTGGGACTGTGTCTCTGTGGGACTGTGTCTCTACGGGACTGTGTCTCTACGGGACTGTGTCTCTACGGGACTGTCTCTCTTTGGGACTGTGTCTCTTTGGGACTGTGTCTCTTTGGGACTGTGTCTCTACGGGACTGTGTCTCTACGGGACTGTGTCTCTGTGGGACTGTGTCTCTACGGGACTGTGTCTCTGTGGGACTGTGTCTCTACGGGACTGTGTCTCTTTGGGACTGTGTCTCTACGGGACTGTGTCTCTACGGGACTGTGTCTCTGTGGGACTGTGTCTCTTTGGGACTGTGTCTCTACGGGCCTGTGTCTCTTTGGGACTGTGTCTCTTTGGGACTGTGTCTCTGTGGGACTGTGTCTCTACGGGACTGTGTCTCTACGGGACTGTGTCTCTTTGGGACTGTGTCTCTGTGGGACTGTGTCTCTACGGGACTGTGTCTCTACGGGACTGTCTCTCTTTGGGACTGTGTCTCTACGGGACTGTGTCTCTTTGGGACTGTGTCTCTACGGGACTGTCTCTCTTTGGGACTGTGTCTCTACGGGACTGTGTCTCTACGGGACTGTCTCTCTTTGGGACTGTGTCTCTACGGGACTGTGTCTCTACGGGACTGTGTCTCTTTGGGACTGTGTCTCTTTGGGACTGTGTCTCTACGGGACTGTGTCTCTTTGGGACTGTGTCTCTTTGGGACTGTGTCTCTACGGGACTGTGTCTCTACGGGACTGTGTCTCTGTGGGACTGTGTCTCTTTGGGACTGTGTCTCTACGGGCCTGTGTCTCTTTGGGACTGTGTCTCTTTGGGACTGTGTCTCTGTGGGACTGTGTCTCTACGGGACTGTGTCTCTACGGGACTGTGTCTCTTTGGGACTGTGTCTCTACGGGACTGTCTCTCTTTGGGACTGTCTCTCTTTGGGACTGTGTCTCTTTGGGACTGTGTCTCTACGGGACTGTCTCTCTTTGGGACTGTCTCTCTTTGGGACTGTGTCTCTACGGGACTGTCTCTCTTTGGGACTGTGTCTCTACGGGACTGTGTCTCTTTGGGACTGTCTCTCTTTGGGACTGTGTCTCTACGGGACTGTGTCTCTTTGGGACTGTCTCTCTTTGGGACTGTGTCTCTACGGGACTGTGTCTCTTTGGGACTGTCTCTCTTTGGGACTGTGTCTCTACGGGACTGTGTCTCTTTGGGACTGTCTCTCTTTGGGACTGTGTCTCTACGGGACTGTCTCTCTTTGGGACTGTCTCTCTTTGGGACTGTGTCTCTACGGGACTGTGTCTCTTTGGGACTGTGTCTCTTTGGGACTGTGTCTCTACGGGACTGTGTCTCTTTGGGACTGTGTCTCTTTGGGACTGTGTCTCTACGGGACTGTGTCTCTACGGGACTGTGTCTCTGTGGGACTGTGTCTCTTTGGGACTGTGTCTCTACGGGCCTGTGTCTCTTTGGGACTGTGTCTCTTTGGGACTGTGTCTCTGTGGGACTGTGTCTCTACGGGACTGTGTCTCTACGGGACTGTCTCTCTTTGGGACTGTGTCTCTACGGGACTGTCTCTCTTTGGGACTGTGTCTCTACGGGACTGTGTCTCTTTGGGACTGTCTCTCTTTGGGACTGTGTCTCTACGGGACTGTGTCTCTTTGGGACTGTCTCTCTTTGGGACTGTGTCTCTACGGGACTGTGTCTCTTTGGGACTGTCTCTCTTTGGGACTGTGTCTCTACGGGACTGTGTCTCTTTGGGACTGTCTCTCTTTGGGACTGTGTCTCTACGGGACTGTCTCTCTTTGGGACTGTCTCTCTTTGGGACTGTGTCTCTACGGGACTGTGTCTCTTTGGGACTGTGTCTCTTTGGGACTGTGTCTCTACGGGACTGTGTCTCTTTGGGACTGTGTCTCTTTGGGACTGTGTCTCTACGGGACTGTGTCTCTACGGGACTGTGTCTCTGTGGGACTGTGTCTCTTTGGGACTGTGTCTCTACGGGCCTGTGTCTCTTTGGGACTGTGTCTCTTTGGGACTGTGTCTCTGTGGGACTGTGTCTCTACGGGACTGTGTCTCTACGGGACTGTCTCTCTTTGGGACTGTCTCTCTTTGGGACTGTCTCTCTTTGGGACTGTGTCTCTACGGGACTGTCTCTCTTTGGGACTGTGTCTCTACGGGACTGTGTCTCTTTGGGACTGTCTCTCTTTGGGACTGTGTCTCTGCGGGACTGTGTCTCTTTGGGACTGTCTCTCTTTGGGACTGTGTCTCTACGGGACTGTGTCTCTTTGGGACTGTCTCTCTTTGGGACTGTGTCTCTACGGGACTGTGTCTCTTTGGGACTGTCTCTCTTTGGGACTGTGTCTCTTTGGGACTGTGTCTCTTTGGGACTGTGTCTCTTTGGGACTGTCTCTCTTTGGGACTGTGTCTCTACGGGACTGTGTCTCTTTGGGACTGTCTCTCTTTGGGACTGTGTCTCTACGGGACTGTGTCTCTTTGGGACTGTCTCTCTTTGGGACTGTGTCTCTACGGGACTGTGTCTCTTTGGGACTGTGTCTCTTTGGGACTGTCTCTCTTTGGGACTGTGTCTCTGTGGGACTGTGTCTCTTTGGGACTGTCTCTCTTTGGGACTGTGTCTCTACGGGACTGTCTCTCTTTGGGACTGTCTCTCTTTGGGACTGTGTCTCTTTGGGACTGTGTCTCTGTGGGACTGTGTCTCTATGGGACTGTGTCTCTACGGGACTGTGTCTCTTTGGGACTGTCTCTCTTTGGGACTGTGTCTCTTTGGGACTGTGTCTCTACGGGACTGTCTCTCTTTGGGACTGTCTCTCTACGGGACTGTCTCTCTTTGGGACTGTCTCTACGGGACTGTCTCTACGGGACTGTGTCTCTGTGGGACTGTGTCTCTACGGGACTGTGTCTCTACGGGACTGTCTCTACGGGACTGTGTCTCTGTGGGACTGTGTCTCTTTGGGACTGTCTCTCTTTGGGACTGTGTCTCTGTGGGACTGTGTCTCTACGGGACTGTGTCTCTTTGGGACTGTGTCTCTACGGGACTGTGTCTCTTTGGGACTGTCTCTCTTTGGGACTGTCTCTCTTTGGGACTGTCTCTCTTTGGGACTGTGTCTCTTTGGGACTGTCTCTCTTTGGGACTGTGTCTCTTTGGGACTGTCTCTCTTTGGGACTGTGTCTCTGTGGGACTGTGTCTCTACGGGACTGTGTCTCTTTGGGACTGTGTCTCTACGGGACTGTGTCTCTTTGGGACTGTCTCTCTTTGGGACTGTCTCTCTTTGGGACTGTCTCTCTTTGGGACTGTCTCTCTTTGGGACTGTGTCTCTTTGGGACTGTGTCTCTTTGGGACTGTGTCTCTGTGGGACTGTGTCTCTACGGGACTGTGTCTCTGTGGGACTGTGTCTCTTTGGGACTGTGTCTCTTTGGGACTGTGTCTCTGTGGGACTGTGTCTCTACGGGACTGTGTCTCTGTGGGACTGTGTCTCTTTGGGACTGTGTCTCTGTGGGACTGTGTCTCTACGGGACTGTGTCTCTGTGGGACTGTGTCTCTACGGGACTGTGTCTCTTTGGGACTGTGTCTCTTTGGGACTGTGTCTCTACGGGACTGTGTCTCTACGGGACTGTGTCTCTGTGGGACTGTGTCTCTTTGGGACTGTGTCTCTACGGGCCTGTGTCTCTTTGGGACTGTGTCTCTTTGGGACTGTGTCTCTGTGGGACTGTGTCTCTACGGGACTGTGTCTCTACGGGACTGTGTCTCTTTGGGACTGTGTCTCTACGGGACTGTCTCTCTTTGGGACTGTCTCTCTTTGGGACTGTGTCTCTACGGGACTGTCTCTCTTTGGGACTGTCTCTCTTTGGGACTGTCTCTCTTTGGGACTGTGTCTCTACGGGACTGTCTCTCTTTGGGACTGTGTCTCTACGGGACTGTGTCTCTTTGGGACTGTCTCTCTTTGGGACTGTGTCTCTACGGGACTGTGTCTCTTTGGGACTGTCTCTCTTTGGGACTGTGTCTCTACGGGACTGTGTCTCTTTGGGACTGTCTCTCTTTGGGACTGTGTCTCTACGGGACTGTGTCTCTTTGGGACTGTCTCTCTTTGGGACTGTGTCTCTACGGGACTGTCTCTCTTTGGGACTGTCTCTCTTTGGGACTGTGTCTCTACGGGACTGTGTCTCTTTGGGACTGTGTCTCTTTGGGACTGTGTCTCTACGGGACTGTGTCTCTTTGGGACTGTGTCTCTTTGGGACTGTGTCTCTACGGGACTGTGTCTCTACGGGACTGTGTCTCTGTGGGACTGTGTCTCTTTGGGACTGTGTCTCTACGGGACTGTGTCTCTTTGGGACTGTGTCTCTTTGGGACTGTGTCTCTGTGGGACTGTGTCTCTACGGGACTGTGTCTCTACGGGACTGTCTCTCTTTGGGACTGTGTCTCTACGGGACTGTCTCTCTTTGGGACTGTGTCTCTACGGGACTGTGTCTCTTTGGGACTGTCTCTCTTTGGGACTGTGTCTCTACGGGACTGTGTCTCTTTGGGACTGTCTCTCTTTGGGACTGTGTCTCTACGGGACTGTGTCTCTTTGGGACTGTGTCTCTTTGGGACTGTGTCTCTACGGGACTGTGTCTCTTTGGGACTGTCTCTCTTTGGGACTGTGTCTCTACGGGACTGTCTCTCTTTGGGACTGTCTCTCTTTGGGACTGTGTCTCTACGGGACTGTCTCTCTTTGGGACTGTGTCTCTTTGGGACTGTGTCTCTACGGGACTGTGTCTCTTTGGGACTGTGTCTCTTTGGGACTGTGTCTCTACGGGACTGTGTCTCTACGGGACTGTGTCTCTGTGGGACTGTGTCTCTTTGGGACTGTGTCTCTACGGGCCTGTGTCTCTTTGGGACTGTGTCTCTTTGGGACTGTGTCTCTGTGGGACTGTGTCTCTACGGGACTGTGTCTCTACGGGACTGTCTCTCTTTGGGACTGTCTCTCTTTGGGACTGTCTCTCTTTGGGACTGTGTCTCTACGGGACTGTCTCTCTTTGGGACTGTGTCTCTACGGGACTGTGTCTCTTTGGGACTGTCTCTCTTTGGGACTGTGTCTCTACGGGACTGTGTCTCTTTGGGACTGTCTCTCTTTGGGACTGTGTCTCTACGGGACTGTGTCTCTTTGGGACTGTCTCTCTTTGGGACTGTGTCTCTACGGGACTGTGTCTCTTTGGGACTGTCTCTCTTTGGGACTGTGTCTCTACGGGACTGTGTCTCTTTGGGACTGTGTCTCTTTGGGACTGTCTCTCTTTGGGACTGTGTCTCTACGGGACTGTGTCTCTTTGGGACTGTCTCTCTTTGGGACTGTGTCTCTACGGGACTGTGTCTCTTTGGGACTGTCTCTCTTTGGGACTGTGTCTCTACGGGACTGTGTCTCTTTGGGACTGTGTCTCTTTGGGACTGTCTCTCTTTGGGACTGTGTCTCTGTGGGACTGTGTCTCTTTGGGACTGTCTCTCTTTGGGACTGTGTCTCTACGGGACTGTCTCTCTTTGGGACTGTCTCTCTTTGGGACTGTGTCTCTTTGGGACTGTGTCTCTGTGGGACTGTGTCTCTATGGGACTGTGTCTCTACGGGACTGTGTCTCTTTGGGACTGTCTCTCTTTGGGACTGTGTCTCTTTGGGACTGTGTCTCTACGGGACTGTCTCTCTTTGGGACTGTCTCTCTACGGGACTGTCTCTCTTTGGGACTGTCTCTACGGGACTGTCTCTACGGGACTGTGTCTCTGTGGGACTGTGTCTCTACGGGACTGTGTCTCTACGGGACTGTCTCTACGGGACTGTGTCTCTGTGGGACTGTGTCTCTTTGGGACTGTCTCTCTTTGGGACTGTGTCTCTGTGGGACTGTGTCTCTACGGGACTGTGTCTCTTTGGGACTGTGTCTCTGTGGGACTGTGTCTCTACGGGACTGTGTCTCTTTGGGACTGTGTCTCTACGGGACTGTGTCTCTTTGGGACTGTGTCTCTTTGGGACTGTGTCTCTGTGGGACTGTGTCTCTACGGGACTGTGTCTCTGTGGGACTGTGTCTCTTTGGGACTGTGTCTCTGTGGGACTGTGTCTCTACGGGACTGTGTCTCTGTGGGACTGTGTCTCTACGGGACTGTGTCTCTTTGGGACTGTGTCTCTTTGGGACTGTGTCTCTACGGGACTGTGTCTCTACGGGACTGTGTCTCTGTGGGACTGTGTCTCTTTGGGACTGTGTCTCTACGGGCCTGTGTCTCTTTGGGACTGTGTCTCTTTGGGACTGTGTCTCTGTGGGACTGTGTCTCTACGGGACTGTGTCTCTACGGGACTGTGTCTCTTTGGGACTGTGTCTCTACGGGACTGTCTCTCTTTGGGACTGTCTCTCTTTGGGACTGTGTCTCTACGGGACTGTCTCTCTTTGGGACTGTCTCTCTTTGGGACTGTCTCTCTTTGGGACTGTGTCTCTACGGGACTGTCTCTCTTTGGGACTGTGTCTCTACGGGACTGTGTCTCTTTGGGACTGTCTCTCTTTGGGACTGTGTCTCTACGGGACTGTGTCTCTTTGGGACTGTCTCTCTTTGGGACTGTGTCTCTACGGGACTGTGTCTCTTTGGGACTGTCTCTCTTTGGGACTGTGTCTCTACGGGACTGTCTCTCTTTGGGACTGTCTCTCTTTGGGACTGTGTCTCTACGGGACTGTCTCTCTTTGGGACTGTCTCTCTTTGGGACTGTGTCTCTACGGGACTGTGTCTCTTTGGGACTGTGTCTCTTTGGGACTGTGTCTCTACGGGACTGTGTCTCTTTGGGACTGTGTCTCTTTGGGACTGTGTCTCTACGGGACTGTGTCTCTACGGGACTGTGTCTCTGTGGGACTGTGTCTCTTTGGGACTGTGTCTCTACGGGCCTGTGTCTCTTTGGGACTGTGTCTCTTTGGGACTGTGTCTCTGTGGGACTGTGTCTCTACGGGACTGTGTCTCTACGGGACTGTCTCTCTTTGGGACTGTGTCTCTACGGGACTGTCTCTCTTTGGGACTGTGTCTCTACGGGACTGTGTCTCTTTGGGACTGTCTCTCTTTGGGACTGTGTCTCTACGGGACTGTGTCTCTTTGGGACTGTCTCTCTTTGGGACTGTGTCTCTTCGGGACTGTGTCTCTTTGGGACTGTCTCTCTTTGGGACTGTGTCTCTACGGGACTGTGTCTCTTTGGGACTGTCTCTCTTTGGGACTGTGTCTCTACGGGACTGTCTCTCTTTGGGACTGTCTCTCTTTGGGACTGTGTCTCTACGGGACTGTGTCTCTTTGGGACTGTGTCTCTTTGGGACTGTGTCTCTACGGGACTGTGTCTCTTTGGGACTGTGTCTCTTTGGGACTGTGTCTCTACGGGACTGTGTCTCTACGGGACTGTGTCTCTGTGGGACTGTGTCTCTTTGGGACTGTGTCTCTACGGGCCTGTGTCTCTTTGGGACTGTGTCTCTTTGGGACTGTGTCTCTGTGGGACTGTGTCTCTACGGGACTGTGTCTCTACGGGACTGTCTCTCTTTGGGACTGTCTCTCTTTGGGACTGTCTCTCTTTGGGACTGTGTCTCTACGGGACTGTGTCTCTTTGGGACTGTGTCTCTACGGGACTGTGTCTCTTTGGGACTGTCTCTCTTTGGGACTGTGTCTCTACGGGACTGTGTCTCTTTGGGACTGTCTCTCTTTGGGACTGTGTCTCTACGGGACTGTGTCTCTTTGGGACTGTCTCTCTTTGGGACTGTGTCTCTACGGGACTGTGTCTCTTTGGGACTGTCTCTCTTTGGGACTGTGTCTCTACGGGACTGTGTCTCTTTGGGACTGTGTCTCTTTGGGACTGTCTCTCTTTGGGACTGTGTCTCTACGGGACTGTGTCTCTTTGGGACTGTCTCTCTTTGGGACTGTGTCTCTACGGGACTGTGTCTCTTTGGGACTGTCTCTCTTTGGGACTGTGTCTCTACGGGACTGTGTCTCTTTGGGACTGTGTCTCTTTGGGACTGTCTCTCTTTGGGACTGTGTCTCTGTGGGACTGTGTCTCTTTGGGACTGTCTCTCTTTGGGACTGTGTCTCTACGGGACTGTCTCTCTTTGGGACTGTCTCTCTTTGGGACTGTGTCTCTTTGGGACTGTGTCTCTGTGGGACTGTGTCTCTATGGGACTGTGTCTCTACGGGACTGTGTCTCTTTGGGACTGTCTCTCTTTGGGACTGTGTCTCTTTGGGACTGTGTCTCTACGGGACTGTCTCTCTTTGGGACTGTCTCTCTACGGGACTGTCTCTCTTTGGGACTGTCTCTACGGGACTGTCTCTACGGGACTGTGTCTCTGTGGGACTGTGTCTCTACGGGACTGTGTCTCTACGGGACTGTCTCTACGGGACTGTGTCTCTGTGGGACTGTGTCTCTTTGGGACTGTCTCTCTTTGGGACTGTGTCTCTGTGGGACTGTGTCTCTACGGGACTGTGTCTCTTTGGGACTGTGTCTCTACGGGACTGTGTCTCTTTGGGACTGTCTCTCTTTGGGACTGTCTCTCTTTGGGACTGTCTCTCTTTGGGACTGTGTCTCTTTGGGACTGTCTCTCTTTGGGACTGTGTCTCTTTGGGACTGTCTCTCTTTGGGACTGTGTCTCTGTGGGACTGTGTCTCTACGGGACTGTGTCTCTTTGGGACTGTGTCTCTACGGGACTGTGTCTCTTTGGGACTGTCTCTCTTTGGGACTGTCTCTCTTTGGGACTGTCTCTCTTTGGGACTGTCTCTCTTTGGGACTGTGTCTCTTTGGGACTGTGTCTCTTTGGGACTGTGTCTCTGTGGGACTGTGTCTCTACGGGACTGTGTCTCTGTGGGACTGTGTCTCTTTGGGACTGTGTCTCTTTGGGACTGTGTCTCTGTGGGACTGTGTCTCTACGGGACTGTGTCTCTGTGGGACTGTGTCTCTTTGGGACTGTGTCTCTGTGGGACTGTGTCTCTACGGGACTGTGTCTCTGTGGGACTGTGTCTCTTTGGGACTGTGTCTCTTTGGGACTGTGTCTCTGTGGGACTGTGTCTCTACGGGACTGTGTCTCTGTGGGACTGTCTCTCTGTCATCCAGACACACCAACACTGATTCAGAGTTATTCATTGGTATTTATTATTTTGACGTTATTTACTTCAAAGTAAATATAAATGTATAGTTGATCTTTCCATTGGGTTTTCAGTTGAATTCTACGTGCAGGGTCAGCAGTTAAAAAGATACTGTTCAAATTATTATTGTATTTGTTTTAAAGTTCAATAAATGGATGTTTTCAAAGTCGATGAATAATCGTATTTAATAATCGATCAATTATCGACCAGAATAATCGTGATTATGATCGTTGCCGTAACCGCACAGCCCGAGTGCACTCTGTGTCTCGTTGAAATGACAATAGAGTCGTCTTGACACGCATCCGCTGAAAGCGTCGCCGCGTCCCCGCGTTGTCTCTTTAGAACGCTCTGATGTTGTGAAACGCGCTCGTTGATCATCAACAACTCACTGAGGGCGATGTTTATCCAATGGTCCTCAAAGAGCCCCATGAAGCGGATCGGCCTGTGAGACGAGCGTCCTGTTGGCGGCAGGAGCATATTCTTACAACGTGATTACTGTGGTGCAGGAGACCCCCCAAAGGAAACACACACACACA